>NC_072773.1:14752964-14868014 GCF_022539595.1 Amphiprion ocellaris
TTGTGTGTGTGTGTGTGTGTGTGTGTGTGTGTGTGTGTGTGTGTGTGTGTGTGTGTGTGTGTGTGTGTGTGTGTGTGTGTGTGTGTGTGTGTGTGTGTGTGTGTGGTTGTCCCAGGTGGGGGGTCCCTCTATTACAACACTCAAACCATCAGGTTCATTAGCCCAACAATTACACATTCATGAATTTGCTGTTAAAATGGCATTTGCTGAGGCGAGTGCACCGGCTCCTGTCAACCTTAAGTGCTGGGTAAAATACTTTTAATTGGTCTCAGTCTTTCGCGTGGTCGATTATGAGGCAGGCTTTTCTGGGAGCGCAGTTGAAACATGGCGGCTAAAAGCCTCCAAGATGGTGAGATGGCAGCAGCAGAGTGGAGGAGATGCTCTGGAGGGAAAGGTCACAGTAATCACCAGAAAGGGCAGCATGTAAAATAATTAAAGAGAGAATAATTGGCTGTGAGTTGTTTATGTGCATCTGTGTGTGTGTAATGGCAGCAAGGATAGTATGAGCATGTGTACTGTTTATCCACACCAACACAACAAGGACGGAGAGACAGATGGTATGTTAGTGTGTTTATGTGAGTGCTGATGGTCACTGCTGCATTCAGGTGTAGATTAACTTACAGCTCGATGGAAAAATCCAATTACATTAATCTATATCATCCACCAAACAGTCAATCAAGAATATGTCATTTGAACCTTAAAGCAATGAGTGGGAAACGTTTATTCAAAACCCCACTGACATTTCTAACAACGCTGATAAAAAAAAATGCCTAAAGGATGATGTGTGACTTGTTACATGCCTTTTTGAAAACAATTCATTATTTTGTGGAATCAGTTTTCTGCTTTATTGTAACCAGCACCATTGCCAGAAGACAGCTGAGGACTAGCAGGAGGACTTTAGGAGATTTTTGACAGCAAAGATAACATCTAAAAAGTCAAAAATAAGTTCAAAGCAGAACTTTAAAGTTTAATTTGTAGCTTGCTTCATGGGCACTGTGGTTTTGTCTCTGCTTACAATGTAAACATCCTTTAAAAGCACTAACCCAGCATGCTATACTATTCCGCAAAGACCAGTCATACAAGCTTTCGTGAGTTCCAGCTTATAACCTTCTTTAAAACTACAATTTTCTCATCATTTCTCATTTTTACAGCTTTTTTTTCTTTTGGCACAGATTAAACAAACAAAATAAAATGTTTCCTTAGTGAACCAGGCAGCCTTTGGTGAAGCAGCCAAAGGAACCAGGACAGCTATTTGCAATATTAAAGCTAAGCTATGCCAGCAAGCTGCTGGTGGCATGTTTATTATTTGTGCATTACATAATAATGGTATTTCATCATACAGTAAAAAGCAGAAGTGCATACACTCCTGTGCAAAAATGGCAAATTATTCAAAAGTATGATCAATGATTGCATTACTACTAAGCCGAACAGCATTTTTTTTTTTTGTTTGTTTGTTTTATTTTAGTATAATTTGATTGAGGATACCAGTGTCACATAAATTATTGGAGAGATGTTCTGCCATTCTTCTTTAGATATCTTTTTAAGCTGCTTTGCTGGAGCACATATGATTCTCTATCTTTCTCTTTTAAATACTCCAAAAGTGTTTTATTGGATTTAACTCATGTCATTATTTTTATTTTTTGAGGTGCATCTATAAACGTTTTCTTCTGAACAACTTTTGCACTAATGCAGCCCCATATAGTCATAGGCTGGGGTGCCTATGCATTCATGTGATCATCCTGGCAAGGTTAATGCCAAACATGTTGGACCCCATCTTCATCGAACAAATTCAGCTTGGTCTCATCTGACCAATATTCATCAGGCTTCTTTTCATGTTCTTGAGCCAGTTTAATATTTGCAGCTGTGTTGGCTACAATGTCTCGTTCCTCTTGATTACTGTCACTTGTTGCAGCTTTGTATTTTTATTTGTTCAAAGATCTTGCTCACAGTTCTTCATGGATCATTTTCCATCTTTGTGAAGTCTCACAATCGGATGTTTCAGTTCTTTTGATGATACTTTTCCATGCGGAGCCATGATGCAGACATGCAGATGGACACAGCACATTGGTCCAAAAATCCGCAAGCTTTAGTGTGTACAAGTAATTGCATATCCATGTTTATGGAACTGGGCTAACTGGAAGTCTTACATTTGTACTCGATTTTGTTTCAGAGGTTATGGTACAATGGTATTTTCAACTTGGAAAAATTAAAAGGGGATTTAGTTTTGAAGTATTTTTCTTAATTGTTATATGAAAGTGACATTGCACTTCTTTGTGAACGGTATAGAACTGCTTCAATAATTTCTGTCACTGAAAATATATTATAAATGTGTTAAGTACCAGAACAAGCTTTTTGCTTGAAACCGATCCCCCCCCCGCCCCCCAAGCCTTTCAAGTGAGCCAACATTTACAATGTTAAGCCTTTAAACCAAAGAGGTTTGAGCCCCAGACTGACAGAAATAGAGTCATACATTAAAACAGTCAATCAGGAATGCGTTAATTACACCTGTGGTTTTAAGGCATTGGCAGAAATATAGAATTTCCATGTCTTGTTGTGCCTGAATCCAGACATACTGCAATGTCTCTACTAACACTTGCCAACATTGCTGAAAGCTGTGAAATTATGAATTCAAACCAGCTGCTTTTTGACTATCAGCTGATAGATATTCAACATCACTCAAAGTGGGTTTCCCTTCCCTCGCCACAGCACCACAAACAGTATGTCAATGTGAACAAATGGACAGCAACATGAGTAACACTAGCATTAGCAACTAATGCTACCATTAACTGGCTCCAGCTCTTGGAACTGGCTTTGAATTACCAACTGTGATAATCACTGAATTACTTAAACTGTGTCAAAAATGCAACCTCTCAACTTGATTTTCATTTTGAGAAAAAAAATGAAAATTAACTCTCCCATTTCAGGCACAGAGCAGCTTGTGGTTGGTGCTACTGTTTCCATTTGCAGTCAGGATCTGGGAAACACCAACTTATCAATAAATGGCCTAGCGTTAGCTATATTAAGGGTGCCAAATCTGGTGATTGGGGTGGGTGGGAAGGAACAATTGTGATGCTGTGAAATCTGTGGATGTTCTCAGTCATCCAGGTCATGATAAGTCTCAAGCAAGCATAAGTTATGGCAACTGGACTAACCTCGTGTGAGTCGAAAACGTTTCACCTCTCATCCAAGAGGCTTCTTCAGTTCTGAAAGCCTGGTGGGGAGTACCAGATATTTATCCACCAGGAGGGTGGTGGCAAAAACAAGTGGACAAAGACCCGAAACCAACAGACTCGTTAGGTGTTAATGTGAGGCTAACGACTCACATTAACACCTAACGAGTCTGTTGGTTTCGGGTCTTTGTCCACTTGTTTTTGCCACCACCCTCCTGGTGGATAAATATCTGGTACTCCCCACCAGGCTTTCAGAACTGAAGAAGCCTCTTGGATGAGAGGTGAAACGTTTTCGACTCACACGAGGTTAGTCCAGTTGCCATAACTTATGCTTGCTTGAGATGTTCTGCCATTCTTCTTTAGATATCTTTTTAAGCTGCTTTGCTGGAGCACATATGATTCTCTATCTTTCTCTTTTAAATACTCCAAAAGTGTTTTATTGGATTTAACTCATGTCATTATTTTTATTTTTTGAGGTGCATCTATAAACGTTTTCTTCTGAACAACTTTTGCACTAATGCAGCCCCATATAGTCATAGGCTGGGGTGCCTATGCATTCATGTGATCATCCTGGCAAGGTTAATGCCAAACATGTTGGACCCCATCTTCATCGAACAAATTCAGCTTGGTCTCATCTGACCAATATTCATCAGGCTTCTTTTCATGTTCTTGAGCCAGTTTAATATTTGCAGCTGTGTTGGCTACAATGTCTCGTTCCTCTTGATTACTGTCACTTGTTGCAGCTTTGTATTTTTATTTGTTCAAAGATCTTGCTCACAGTTCTTCATGGATCATTTTCCATCTTTGTGAAGTCTCACAATCGGATGTTTCAGTTCTTTTGATGATACTTTTCCATGCGGAGCCATGATGCAGACATGCAGATGGACACAGCACATTGGTCCAAAAATCCGCAAGCTTTAGTGTGTACAAGTAATTGCATATCCATGTTTATGGAACTGGGCTAACTGGAAGTCTTACATTTGTACTCGATTTTGTTTCAGAGGTTATGGTACAATGGTATTTTCAACTTGGAAAAATTAAAAGGGGATTTAGTTTTGAAGTATTTTTCTTAATTGTTATATGAAAGTGACATTGCACTTCTTTGTGAACGGTATAGAACTGCTTCAATAATTTCTGTCACTGAAAATATATTATAAATGTGTTAAGTACCAGAACAAGCTTTTTGCTTGAAACCGATCCCCCCCCCGCCCCCCAAGCCTTTCAAGTGAGCCAACATTTACAATGTTAAGCCTTTAAACCAAAGAGGTTTGAGCCCCAGACTGACAGAAATAGAGTCATACATTAAAACAGTCAATCAGGAATGCGTTAATTACACCTGTGGTTTTAAGGCATTGGCAGAAATATAGAATTTCCATGTCTTGTTGTGCCTGAATCCAGACATACTGCAATGTCTCTACTAACACTTGCCAACATTGCTGAAAGCTGTGAAATTATGAATTCAAACCAGCTGCTTTTTGACTATCAGCTGATAGATATTCAACATCACTCAAAGTGGGTTTCCCTTCCCTCGCCACAGCACCACAAACAGTATGTCAATGTGAACAAATGGACAGCAACATGAGTAACACTAGCATTAGCAACTAATGCTACCATTAACTGGCTCCAGCTCTTGGAACTGGCTTTGAATTACCAACTGTGATAATCACTGAATTACTTAAACTGTGTCAAAAATGCAACCTCTCAACTTGATTTTCATTTTGAGAAAAAAAATGAAAATTAACTCTCCCATTTCAGGCACAGAGCAGCTTGTGGTTGGTGCTACTGTTTCCATTTGCAGTCAGGATCTGGGAAACACCAACTTATCAATAAATGGCCTAGCGTTAGCTATATTAAGGGTGCCAAATCTGGTGATTGGGGTGGGTGGGAAGGAACAATTGTGATGCTGTGGCCAGAAAACATGCACGTAAAAAATATGAGCACGTTCATTCCTTCTTAGCTGTAGACCCACCTCTCATCACCAGTGATGATCCTCAACGTCTAGATTGCATCATCCCAGCTACTGACTGATGAAGAATGGGATGTTTTATTCTTTGCTCCAGTTCGCAGAGCAAAGAGAAATCGCAAATGATGAATGACCAGTTTAAGGCAGGGCTACTCAATGGACAGCTGTGACCTGCAACATTAGATTCATAAGACTGGCAGCAGAAGCAAGCGAAATAGCCTTCACAATCCTTCTGCTTCATTTTAACATGGTTATCACCCCAGTACATTACACAATGAAGTATTATCTTGGTATTTACCCACTTCACCCAACAAATGAAAAGATTTAAATTTCTGTAATGGCACAAATCTGAATTTATATTAATATAGTTAATATTTCATAGAGGTAGGCTAGATACAAAGCTATTGATTTTCATGTCTTGGCACAAAGGAAATGAAATAGAATAGAGATGGCTGTTAAAACTCAATGTGTTTCTCTTGATCTCACTATAAATCTGTGCGTCTGCCTCTTTGTTTTTCTCAGGCGTTCATCCAGTCTGCTTTAAACTTGGTAGATGCACCGCTGTGGACCTGATGATGTGCATTGTGAAGTTTGAAGTCATGCTGGTGAGTGGTGGCCTCAGCCTGTGGGCCAAATCTATGGCACTCTTGCTTGGCAAAAGAATCAAGGGCAAATGTAGACACTGGCTAAAGAGGGTTTGTTTTTTTGTTGTTTTGTTTTTTGTTTTCTTTTAGCGGGGAGAGGGGGGGGGTATTTTGTTCAATAAACTTTTCTGAAGTTAATTTTAGTCCACTAGATTAAACCTTACATGAAAAATTAAATCAAAATGTATTGTTTGTGCTTAAATTTGTATTGTAAGTTTGCTAAGATGCCAAAAGAAACTGAATTAAAATTGCTGTTTCTGGTAGCCCTATTCAGTCACATTATCCCATTCGTAGCTCGTAATTGTCTCTCACATTCTCTATTGTGCTTATGTTTCCGTTTTCAGTCAAGATCTTGGAAGCATTATGCTAATGTGTACATTATTTCACATCTAACAAATGAAGCAATAATTTTCTGAAGAAACACTGCCATACTTACTCGGGGGCTTGAATTTAGCAGATGAGACCACGATGATTTATTGGAAGAGTCATTGGATACTGCATATATATGATACTTCCACACTTCAGCTTCAAGCTGTTGTAGTTGTCACTTGTATTTAATTCAGTTAACGTGCATCAAAAAGACTTGTATGAACTGTGCACTTTTACAGTGCATTTAGCTCTGGATATTGTGTAATTTGACTGTATCATGTTACAAACAACTGTATAATTACTAATAATTAAAAGTAATAATTAATTATGACCTGTATACTGATGCAGTGTTCTGCATTCAGTGACTTATTTATTCAGTGTTGGAAAACCAAAGTACTTGTGCATGCACCGGCCAAGTAGGGCTAAAAACTGTAACGTTTTGTCCTCAGTTGTTTTATTTTAGCTTTAAATCAATCGGTGCTGTGGATTTTCTGGCAGCCACTCGATCTGACATGCTTGGCCAGCATTTGAAACAACATGTGACAGTCCATCCACTCATTTCCAATAAACAGTGGAGGCATCATGGGGGTCTTCTGCAGTGTCAGAGAGGCATTTAATATTCCAGCAGTGCTAACAAATCATCATTTCATCTGCCCTGACAAACAGCGGCCCTGCAAGAGATTTGACTGTAAACACGACAGCATTATGAGATGAGAATCAGAGGCATGCTAATGGTTGGGGGGGATCGAAGCCCATGTGGCATTTAGTCAATACCTAACAATGGAACACACTGAAAACTAAATGCCATAGGAGCACAGGGCTGGAGTTAATTGTCGGATACTTCTCCCCTGCTGTACTTTGAGGGCCTAATTAGTTTAAGATGTCTGGAAAGGGATACTTGGCTGAATCAATGTTCACCGGTGAAAAAGATGGAAATACACAGCATGGTGGTGTTTTTTTTCTTCCTTTTTTTTCTGTTAGTGATTTTATTGATTTAGCAAGTCAGAATGACAGGTCTGCTTTATATACAGAGGTTACAATGCCTGTTAAAGCATTGTTTTCTGCTTTTATTCTTCACCTGTTTTCTCAATAGATGTTTTCGATGCACGTTTTCGTATTCACGGGTTTTCAATTTCAGAATGAAATGTATTTCCGAATGAAAGAAGGGACGTTTGATTGTAGCCGACACGGACGGGACCATTTTACACCACCACTGCCAGAGCGATTCACATCTGTTGTCACAATGGGTGGCACTTACTGATAATGTCTATAATCAGCCTATTTAATGCTTTCAACAGAGTGGCAGATATGAAACAGATGGTGAATCTGCAGGCGTACTCTAAACACAACATCCTCCATATTACTGGAATCAGCAGTTGGTGGAAGGCCGCTGTATCTAAACACTTTATTCTATAGAAGCTGTGGAAGAATAGGAAGGCTAACTGAAGCTCTACACTTCGATAAATCTAATCAACCATGTAAAGATCGAGCTTGTATTCTCCCATAGAAATGCAAGGCAAAATACATGTCTATGCCTCTTTAACCTTTCCCTGCAGAAAAGGAGAAGAGACTTTTTGTTGGATTCTTGTAGTTCTTCTTTGGCCAGGATAAAGGAAGCCTCTCCCCCTCAACACCATGCTGCAGCAGAGATTTGATCAGACCCCTGCGGTGAATCATGTTTGCAGCCCTGCACACAGTAAACACACACTCCGTCTTCCTCAGGAAAGCGAAGGTTGGGCTGGTGCGCATCTGAAATCTTTTTACAGGTGTGGGACAAAAGCAGCAGCGGGATAAACGCATATTGTCTGATTACCATCGTGTGCGGAGAAAACGCTGTTGTGAGCAGTTTGTCAAACGAAGTGCACGTTTGGGAGCTGACAAACGGAGAGGAAGCGTTCTCCTCAGACGCTCATTGAGAGGTTATGGCTGCAATCAGAGCCTCTGATGGAAATTGAAATAAAGCGGCCATTTACGGCCACACACACACACACACAGAAACACACACACACACACACACACAGAAAACACACACAGAAACACATAATACGGAGCGAAGCGATCATTCACTGTGCATGAACACATGAAGACTGAGACCAATATTTCTAGTTAATCTTTTGCTTCAGCTGCTTTACATGGAACGTAACGTGCTGTAGGGCTATACTTTTAATAGTGTATTCATAGATTTAAATTTACCAAAGGGGCTATTACAGCATAATATCTGCATATCCAATCAGTGTAAACACCAGTTAGTGTGGTGTACACCCTACTGGTGCTGATATCACTTCACCTTGGAGGCATCAGATCGAAGAATATGATATTCAGAGGAGCAGGCAACCTGTAAATGTCCTTTACGTACAAACCTGTCATTCACAAAGCTCCATAGACAGCCTTGCGGTGGCAATTTAGCTCTGAGCGCAGCACGATTCAGGCTTGTGAGAAAGACAAAAAAAAATATTCTAATTAACATTCCCAGTGACCCGGAAATAAACATTTATTTTCCCATCTTCTGCATACGGTGAAAGATTTCTGACACTGTCCTTTGATAGCCTCTGAATTCCATTTTCATCAGGGTTTTGCTTCCCCCATGTCTCCACCCGTAATTTATGCATCAAATTCATGCATAATTAATTTTGAATTTACCACTGTATAAGTATTAAAACACCAAAACAAATTCTGTGATAATGGAGGTGTTTGAGGTCTCCCTCATTTCTAATTAATACTTTCTCCTTCCTTCCTGTCTCGTTTCTCTCTTTGAACTGGAACAAAGGGTAAAATAGATGGAAAACAACATCTGAGGACACAGTGACACCTACAACACAGTATCCCAGTGACAAGATATCTGTGTGATAATTCAACAGTCACATATTTTTAGCTAAAATATTAGAGACATACATATGCAAATCTGAGAGTAAATTGTTTCTATTGTTTTTGTGGTAAATCTGGATTTGTATTTCTTTCTCTTTTTTGTTTTCTTGTTCCTTTTAACCATTAACATCTTTCTCGTTGTTGTAATTATTTGTCATGCAGAAAGTAAACATGAAAGAAAGAGATGAGACTCTTTAAACAATAGAAGCGGCTCCAAAATAGCTGCAGCAGCACTATATTGTGCGTGATGCGTAATCAACACTTTTAAAGCTTCCATGGTTTCAGTGCATTCAGATCTGTCAAAGGGAGGATGTTTATTTATGTGTACAGTATATTCTATTCAGAACTGGAATTAAACAGGAGACGTGTGGCAATCAAGTTCAAAAAGGTGAGGGCTTTAATAATGCTGGATGATCTGGATGTTCAGTGTGCATTATCAGACCGAGTGTACCAAAATAATAAAAGTGCAGATAAATAGCCATTTGCACAATTCCTGCCTCACTTCCATGAATTAAACAGTCCCATTACAGCATTCTCTGTCTCTGGTCCAACCGCATTTCCTATTCATGACAGGAATGGGTCTAATAGGTGAAACTAATAACATGCCATCTGACGGCTGCTTTTCCCCAACATGCCATGCAGGACCAGGAGTGCAAATATTTTCAGCACCAGTGGCCCGAAAGCCAGCTAAGCCCCTCATCGTGATAGTGTTAAAATAGTGCTGTGCTCTAGTAATTGGGATAAGCTTTGAGATTCGTATTTTGCAGTGGTCTCTGTGTCTCTGCATGTCTATATCAAAGAGATTGAGATATGTGCAGATCTTTGTATGGAACCCACACCACCAGTAAACAGGAGATAAAACAAATCAAAAAGAAAAAGTGTTTCATCAGTTTCACTTCTCTTCAAGTCTCTATCTCCCAAGTCTGCTTTCGACAATGATGGAGCTGAGTGGTGGGCATAGATAGCATATGTGGCTTTAAATGTTTTTTATTTAAATGATGCCGTTCCACATTTGCCACAACCAAGTGCAGCATTTACTTGGCAAGGCATTTTACTAGTCAGTCTAATACGTGTATATTCAGGGTAAACTGCTTGAATTGTGAAAAGGATGAGTCTACTGTTTACATTGTCACCACAGAGACAAAAACATGTGCTGTGCTGTGTTTTGGTCTCTGACAAGCCTTCAGACCCATGGATTTAATCTTCCAACTGGAGAGTGTTGCTTCAGGTACCAGTGAGGCAAATGAAAATGTGTCTGGAGGACAAAGTGGACTCAACTTGAGCCACACAGATGCAGAAAATATAAGCTGGGCTTGAAAGGACATACAAATGAAACACTAACACAGGCCAGTGACAAATAAAAAAAACTGTCAACTCAGTTTAAATTGTCTCATGATTGTGTATGTTTATTCAGGGATGGGTCACTGTACGCTACATTTTCATGTGCTACATGAAGTAAATTGTGAAGTGGATACCAGGAGGGTTTGTATGTAAACAAGGAAAATGTGATGGATTTTAGTGTGTACTGAAATCAGGGTACATCCATACTAATATGTTTAAATAATAAATGACTTTTTAAAATGAAAACTGTCTCTGTATAGACAAGCATTTTACTGCATACTAGCACGCCTGGATGTGGGTGCCAATGTATACATGAAGCAGTGTGGCTTAGTTGCAAAAAGACATGTAGGACGAACAGCAATGGCGAAAAGTAAGACCTGAGATTTTCTTAACTGCATGCAGTCATCTTTATTGACAACAAGGTTGCCAACACCTTTAATACATTATCCATGTTGAATTAATAAGAAGGTCCAGTCAGAAAGCAAAGATGGTTGTCTTTGTTATCATTTTAAAAAGTCTTAGCTTCCACACTGAAATGCAGTCCAACAAATTTCCATCTAAGATTGATGGAACGTCATTATTTTTGCAAGTATTTGATCATTAGCCAAATTGAAAATGAGGAACTCATTGTCTGGGAGCAACCAGTGTCAATGGCACAGAATTGTGCACTGAGATATTCCATTATATCAGTGCATAAGTACAAATTTTGACCTGGTGGCGGGATAATAGGACAAGTATTTGAATCATTTGGACCCACTTAAATAACTGTAACCCATGCATTACATGATTAGTTGAATTACTGAGATATATTCTGAACCACGACTGGGTTACCGAGTCTCCCATAGAAAGATTAAATAAGCCCCTTATCAGTGCATATCATTCTGATACATACAGGCCAGTACAGACCTCCTTCACCTCCTAGTAAGCTCAGTAGGCATGTTATCATCCATTCTGATCACAGGAAAATACAACTCTAACCCTGATCTTGTTGGCAACCTCTTGCAGTTGTATAAAATGTCAGTCTGAGATAACATGGAGCTTTGAAACATCCGTTTACCAGATTCAGTGAGAGGGTGCATTTTAACTCAAACCGTGATCCTTTTCTCCACTTATTCAAGTTGTTTTGGTGCCTAAACTTAACCAAAAACCAAGTGATACACAGCTAGCGAAGAAAAAAGTAGAAAATCATACTGTACTTATTTAAATTATGGTGTGATCGAATTTGAAGCGAAATTTCCTGCGTAAAGTCTGCTGATTTACTGTTTCTCTACTCCTGCAGCATGCAAATGCCCATTAAATGGGAGGTTGAGTTAGTGACCCTACTAGACGGTGGAGGAGGTCACTACCTGCCCATATGCCTGTGAATGCTCACCTCCATTACATCTGATGATTCCAACTTACAGAATAATCAGTGAAGGATATAATGTAAGGGAGCTCATCAGCTGAATTCCTTCAATGCATTGGTTGAAGTTCTTTTATAGAGCCAATACTCAATATAAACGCATCTTTTAGTATTTGATCTGCATGAAGGGTTAACCCATCAGACAAACTAGCTTTTTGTATTGCATATAATCTGATTAAGAATATAATGCTTTGGGGGTAAAACATGAAACTGGTTGATATTCTAAGCAGGGTGAGGAAATTATGCATGATGAGGAAAAAGAAAATCGCTTGGACTTGAATTAGAGCAGTCATGTGTCAACACAGCAATTAAAAAGGCCCTCGCCACCTATAGCTTTAATGGAGTGGGAGATTTATTAGGCATATTAACAGCTTAAGTCTTCCACACCATGTCACTCAACTCTCTCTGCGTACTTCCCATCAGTGCTGCAGCACAACAGTTTTCTCCTTCTGGCATCAAACCTTTAATGTCATAACATTAGATTTTTATAAGAGATAGCCAGGAGTGATGAGTCTCGATTCAATCAATACTGCTGTGCCCCTTCTGAACTGTTGTTGGTAGAGTTGTTGGTGCCCTTTTGCAGAGTCTGTCATCGAGTAATGAGTGAAAAAAAAAAAGTTTGGATGGCAGAAGCAGACTGAGAAAAAGATTTTTTGTATCTGTTTTCATAGCAATAGTGATACCGGGGGAGGTTGGCTAGATTTTGCCCACCCACATTGGTAATTTCAGTCACCCAGACAGTAAAATAATATCCTGGTAAACTGTAGCAATTGAAGGACACCACACTATGTCAGCCAGAGTACAGCAAAGCAGACCAATCTGTTTTTAAGCCTGGTTTTTCTTCCAAGATGGCAAAATACCTGGATTTGTTAAGCTCAGCAGCCAACGAATCCCATATGAATAGTTTCATTCATAATTTCTTTTTGATTGACTCTGCATCTTAAATACATAACAGGACAAAAGAGAAAAAATGGTGATGAATAATCATTCATGCTAACTCAGGAACACAGCTGTTATTGGCTGATCATGGACAACCAGAAAGTGTATATGCACCTTGTCAGTCACCAAAACACCTGCAAAATGCAACATTTTGGGAAGGTACACTTCTAGAATTCTAACAACCTCAAGGACTCTGGGGATATTTGAGGAACCTTGCTTGCTTAGAGGGTTCCTGGGGAAACCTTCATCAGCTCAATTCAAAGAAGAGGTTACTAGAAGAACTTAAAAAAAAAATCCTACAGCATATTTTGTAGATACATATAGACTTAACTGACATTTCACACCTGCCTTTATATCTTTTATTTATTTAACTTTTTTGTAATTGTGCACATTACAATATTTCAATTTGTGAAAAGTATAATCAGGTTGGTTCATTTTATGATTAAAGAATAACAAAGCTTAAAGGCTAATGCTTTATCTGTTATGAACATGTTTTAATAAAAGTTATAATGATAGAAGAGTTCAATATGATGATAAAGAGTTCAAAATGAAATCCTAACCCCAATAAAACAGGTATTTGAAAACACTTCTGAAGGGTTCCTTGACTAACCTCTGTTGCAGGGGTTCCTCAAGAAAGCATTTTTTAACTCAAAACATTCCTTCACAATGGTTAGGAACCCAAAAAGGTCCTCAAAGTTCTTCTAGAAGTCTTTTGCTATCATCAAGTAAAATTAAGAACTTAAAAACTGCCTAGCACCAGGGATACAGCAGGGCAAAACTAACTTGTACTTCATGTGATGTCAAGTGCGCCATGCATGCACAATGTATTTCGTTGTATTCTTAGTATTTCATGTATTTCTTACAAAAGTCTTGGGCCACCACTTGCTACCAGAACAGTTTCAGGGTACCCTGGCATTGGTTTTCTAAGTCTCTCGAAATCTACTGAAGCAATGCAGCACCATTTAAAAGAATTTTCCTCATTTGGTGTTTTGATGATGGTGCTGGAGAGGGCTGTCTGTCACGTCGGTCCAAAATCTCCCACATAGTATTCAGTTAGGTGAGAGATGTGACTCTGAAATTCATAGCATATGATCCACATAATTTTGTCTGAATCAAAGCGTTCCCTGACCCCTCGTGCCCCGTGGATCAGGGAACTATCATCTTGGAAGAGAACACTCCCATCAGGATATACATTTCATTAAAGGTTAAAGGTGATCACTCAGAACTATGTTGAATTGGTGAGCCTTCACTTGAAGGGGACAAGTGAACACAAATAATGCCATCAAATGCCCCGCACACCATTACAGAGCCACCAGATCCCTCCAATGCAGGGGTGGAGGATTCAGGGGGTTCCTTTAATCTATCAACCACCTGCAATGCTGGAAGACAGAAGACAGACCAAACCGAGACACCCTAAATCCACTGAAGAACTGCTGCATGTTCTCCAAGATGCCTGAGACAATCTATTTGCCGAGTAACTGGAAAAATCATGCAAAAGCGCACCAAGGAGAGTCTTCAGGTAGTTTCACTTAAATTTTTGTATGAAGCTGAAGAACAAAAAACATTAATGGTGCCTTTTTAAAGCTTTCTCCCTTCACTTTTAGTCTCTTAAACCTTTGCCCAATGTACAGTTTTTCTTTCTTATTAGATGAAGATGTTTAAACTGCCCACCAACTAAACCCAAGCAGATCTGACAATGGATTCAAAAGGATTTAATGGCTCTTGTAATAGAAACCTCATTTGTGAAAGTTGGTAACATTCAAGATTATCCCATGCTATCAAAGATAAAAGAGGTAATTTTAGAGGATTTTTTTTTTTTTTTTTTAGTTGAAAGCAATTACCCGCATGCCCATTAAGGGAAAGGGGATCAAATTCCTGGGATCATGTGGTAATTATCAACCATTCTGTGGATTTGCTAATTCAGGCTTGAGAGGGCTTTACACTTGTGGCTTTCTTTAATAGAATATTTCACAACACAATAAAGAGAAACACACAGCACTGACTGCACTCACACACAGTCAAACAGCACTCCCAGCATACATATTTCACGTTTCTTAAGGTGGCTACGTCTTTCCACAGAGAAATGATCAGTGTGTTGGTGTTCTTTATAGCAGAAAGCAGCAGTGTGTAAGGTACAAGGACAGAAGAAGGGAGACAGTGTAGAATCAGCACTGTAGATTATAGCTCCAGCAGGCAGATTTAAGTTTAGCGTCAGAATTACTTGTAATACAGCTGCTCTTATTGTGGCCTTTGACCATGGTAAAGATGAAGCGACAGAGGTCAACTTATGTTAGACCAGAGAGAAAATGTGAAGGAAACATTGGCAGATTTCCCCCAACAATATCTGGGCGGAAAGTGCTGACAGGACTGAGCTCGGAGAATGAAAGATCAGGGCTTTTTCCACACACCTTTATCATTGTAATGAGCCTGAATGGACAAGGTGGCAAGCTTTGCAGGACGGTGTGGTAATGTGCATGTTCGCAGTAGGTATGGAAAGATAGAGAAGCAAGCAGAGAGGGAGGGAGGGAGGACGAGGTTTATTTCTTCCTTCAACGTTTCATTACTTTCTATTTCCCATTAATACAAGCATCTCCGGAGTCAGCAAACAGCGCAGGGCAAATGGAAATGAAAGCGGAGCGTCTCGCCATGCTTTGGCTGCCGTCACTGTGCTGCATTTAGTCGTGCGCCCAAGCTGCCACGGCGGACAGCGGGAGCCGTTTGCAGCCAGCGTTTCTCTAAAGCAGCGGGTGTTCGTCATTTATTTGGTGAGATTACATGGTGGGTGATCTCGTTTAGGAGGTTTTATTCTTTGTTTCACGCTGGATGGGTGGGCAATGTTTGGAGGAAAATGAAGGAAGAAGAACAACTGTGAGAAATAAATACAAAAAGTAAACAGCAGAAATTGAAGAGTCTGTGGAAAACAAAAGAATTACTGCTCATACTGTCTGACTGAGGCCAATCTGAAATTATGGAAAAGAGGCTGAAGGAAGGTTTGACTTTGATAAACAATAAAATAAAACAATTAGAGTAGGAATCCTGTGAAGACAGCATTAATTTTGGAGTCAAAAATTGACTTTACAAGCAAAACTTTTTTGTCATGTCTCCTCATCAGTACACAAAAATAATAATATAAAAAAAGAAAAGCTTATTTTCCACTTGAGAAATTCCTTCCAAGTGAATGAAACAAGCTTTGAAAGTGTGTTGGGGGAAAGAGTGCACAGAAGGATCATAATTAGGAGGAGGAAAAAAAAAAGCTTCAAATGTCAGTTCCGCTAGCTTAGACTTCTCCCTCCACCACGTCACGCAGTCTGCCTTTCTAATTCCCCAAAGACCCCCAGGACAATTTTCTGCTATGCTAGCACTATCCTTCCAAGGAATTGCTTATGTTAATATGGCGGATAAAATACTCTCTGCAATTAAGCAATTAATGTGACTGAAATTTACTGTTGCTGTTTACTGCCATTAAATATCATTTTCATGCCTCCCCCACCAAGTCAGAATTAAAATAAACAAAACTACTTTTTTGTTGTTGTCTTTAGGTTTATTTCCTTTAGAATTTGTGTCGCTCTCCTTCAGTAATGAAAAAAAATACAAGATGATTGAATTACAAGCAGACATTCCTTGGGGAAATTCTTGGCGTAAATGTTGATCTTTTGTATTAAAACCTGATTTAGTTTAATTATATTGACAAATACTATTCTAATGCATTACATAAATGCAGGGAAATTGCATTTCCCCTAACAAAACACAATTAATCACCCAGCTCTGTCAGCCTGTAACACAAAAAAGTCCCTTTGGATGAGGTATATTCCCAGCCATCCTAGCCATTTAGTTTGTCTTTCCAGTTTGCTATTCCATCATCTAAAATAATAATTATCTATTCTAACACTTTCATATACTTGTCAGTTCTGCAGCTATATTTTGTTTTAGAAAATCTTTAAAGTCTCAGCAGAATTTTTTGGCCACTTGGGGGCAGCAGATTTACAATCTATAAGCTCAATCACACATTAGCTCCCATTAAAGTTGTAGCAGTTGTCAGGTTAATAGAACCATCAAAAAAACATTTTTTTTTATTATGTTGTCACATTAAATATATCAGCAAACAGTTGCCTATAAGCATATCATTAAGTTTCTGACCAATATTCAACAAAATCTGTCTATCTGTCTAGCTGGATAGTGCTCTCAGTCTGCAACTTCTGGTTGGGAAATTTGTTAGCTGATGTTCCACGATGTTGCCCCACTTTCCTCTAGCTTCATGTTTCTACTGTTTGATGCTGAGTATGTACTATATGATGGGTTTATCAGAGGTTTTATGCAGGAAACAGCTGTCTGCTTTGAACTGAAGCAGTGCCCACATATAATCAATTGTTTATGTTGATTATTTGAAGGATCCCGGATGTGAAGTCACTCTGTGGCCAATGATTTAACCCCTAACAACTCATACATTTTGCATGAAAACAATCCTTTCAAATCTTAAAATGGCTGAGATGTAACTCTGCTGCTTCTTCGATGTGCAAATCTTCATAGTCCCCAACCCTCTCCACAGCTTAAGCACACCAGCTCACCTACAACTGTCCTCAAACAGTGCGAAATTGTAATACTGGAGTAATTCAGCCACACACAATTGAACTGGGAACCAATTTGGAAAAAGAATAATGATAAAAGCAATGCACATAATATGACAATAAGACCAAAACTGCCACCTGCTGTGATAGGCCAAAATGTCTGCCTTGGAAAAAGTGTATTGAAACATACACATGGTGGGTAGTTTGCAACATAACTCTTGTAATTTTACACTCAGTATATTTGAAATGTACTTTATTCAGCTTCAAAAAATAAAAGAGATGCGAGAAAGGACTTTGAAAACCGCATTTAAAACTGTGTGAATGGTCATAAAGTTGTAACAGATTTAGAAACATGGTTTATCAAAATATTCTTAGAAGAGGGAGACATAAAATCTATAAAGTTTTTTTTTTTTAGGTGTTTATGCTTTGTTAATGCCAATGCTTTATCTGGTGACCTGCCATCTATGGGATTGCCCCCCAGGTAGTCCCATCTTCAAAAATTTTGAATGTTGCATGAAAAATTGACTACAAGGCACACAATCTTGTTACTGACACGAGACAGAGCTGCGGTCATAATAAAATAAATATTTCATTAAAAATAATCCAATTAGTCAAATATAAAGGTACTGGAACTGCCAGGGGAGAAAACATATTAATGATCTAATTAAATTTGCAGAAACCAATGGAGGAATAAAAATAGAGTTTTATTTATTATTAGTTACAGCTAAAAAAGGCCGTATTACAAAATCTAAAACCACTGATATGTACCAAGATATCTAAAGTAGTCACACAATAGACACAACCCTTGTAGAACTCAGGAGAGTGAGCTGAGGCCACTTGCAGAGATAGATACACTGAGGAGGGCCTCGGGGTGCCTCTGCTTACTCACCTCAGGTGAAACACAGCGAGCCTCACAGCGAACAAAACGGTGCAAAGTGCAGTTCTGTCCCAGTGTGCTTTACTCACATGCATACTGTAAAGGGACTTCTCTAGAGGTGCTTGGCTTTGCAACAACACGGCACCCTGCTTGACTGAAAAAGAGGTAGAACTAATAAGAAACATATCACAAACAACCCAGTTAGATAAACAAAAGACAGCTCACACTCAAGCACAACAAACACCCCAACAACAAGGCATTGAACCAAACAAAACAGCAGCAGGAACATGTACAAAAGGATTGCAGGATTAATCAGGCTCACTGTGCTGCATACAAAAATGATATGTTATGTTGTAACTAGGGGTGGGACGCAATTAAAAATTTTAATCACGATAATTGCATGGGGTTTTGTGTGTGTGTGATTAATCGCATTGTTATGCGCAAAATACTGCGCATAACAATGCAAAATACTGAATGTAAAAGTAGTGTATTGCACATTTTCAAGTACTGCTATATGAACAAAAATGCAATAACATCTGGTTTGTAAACATCTTATACAAATAAAGTGCTTTTTTAAAAAAAGTATTCGCGTTACAAAGAAGCATGTGAAAATATTTTGTGTAAACCTCAACTTAAACCTTAAAATCAAATTAGTGGTAAGACACAATTTAAAAAGTAATTTAATTAATTAGAGGCTTGTAATTAATCACATTTTTTCCAAATTGTAGTGTTTGACACAATAAGCAAGGTTTTTCAACTCAAATTTGCTTGACAACTGAACTGATGAATAAACATGTGAACTTAAACAACAAAAATGTTGGTTTCATTTCTATTTATCTGCATTTTTCATCTGTCTGCTACATCCACAGATTACTGCAAACTCAAAGTGCAATTGTAGCTGTTAAATTCAACATTTAAAGACTTTTTGTAAACTCAAGCACTTTCAATGCCTGGAAAAGTGGTCTATTATGGGCTGGCTATACTGTTAGACAGTACCAGGACTGTCATAACTAATGTTACTGTTATGGCAGGTTCAAAAAGGCTCAGGAGCAGGAAATGAAACAACACCAGTGAAAACATTTTAACAATGCTTTATTCACAATACGAAACTCTATACAGGAAACGGAACTAGAATCGTCGACACAGAAGAACTATACTACTACTGGAACTGAAAAACAAAACCCATCTAGTGGTACAGAGGAATAACTACACGAACATATGTAACACCAAGGTAGGGAAACAACTGAAAATACAAAACTAACCCAGCCCTGACTACCAGTAATTATGAGCTGAAACCCCAGACTAAAGCTATCCTATGCAAAGCATAAAATACATTAAGTTAAATATGGAACGCTGATTATTTAATTTGACATATTAACAATACAAATAGTCTGGTGATACTAGGGCTTGGAGACTTAACTGATGAGCTGAGAACAGTCCTTTTGGTTTGGCTTCATCCAGAACTCTCCCTCCCGGTGTTTGCAATGTGCTTGGTAAGTTGGTGTCAGTAGAACCTGGTCGTGGCAGATGTTTCCAGAGAAAGTCCTCTTTCCAGGTGTACGTTGATGTTCCCAGGTTAAGCTGGCAACAGGTGGAGATCCTTCGGAGTAGAAGGCAGAATCCGTGGTAGGGCGGAAAACCAACAGATGAAGGAACCCAGGCAACTCAGCAGGCAGGAATCAGCTTTCTAAACACAGAAAACAGAATTACTGGCAATTCTAGGCTGGTGGCAAAGACAGTTCTACTCCCAGCACTAACTGGAGATTAGACGACGGTCCAGCTTCAAATGACGGGTGCCATCTGCTTTTATAGAGACATTCAGAGACCAGTCACTCAGCTCCACCTGCAGCTCGTCTGCTGATTACAATGTACCACACCTGCTGCCAGCTTCACCATGAACACACCTAGGAGAGAGAGAGAGCAGGAAGCACTACCACAGCCCACAGCCTTAAGCTGTGGCTGTGACAGTTACCTCTGGTGCTCACAGCAGCATGTTTTACATTGAGGTGATACAGTCGGCTTTAAGTGCTGCGGTGATAAGAAAACTCTTTGTTGCATAATTTGCACATAACCACGCTTTTATTCAAGCTGCCATGAGGAAGTTTTTTCAAAGAAAACTTTCCGCCCAAAAAGCTTAATGCGATCTCCTCTTCCATCACTGTTCAAACAAACTTTCTTGTGCGCTGACATCTGTGCGTCCTGTGTATCTTCTTCGCAGCTGGCAAACAGACTTTAGGTGCATTATTGCCACCCACCAGGTTGGAGTGTGCATCAATGTTACCGGTGTGCCAGAAATTAGCGAACTGAGAAAGGTGCGAGTCAATGCATTATTTTTTTAACTTGTTATTTTTATCTGTAATTAAATAATCAAAATTAACACATTAAAGTCCCAGTCCTAGTTGTAACCCAGCTCATCACCTCTTGTAGCACGAGTTCACACACTGGATTGGTCAAAAAAAGGGAGTAGGACAACAATAAGCTCAGCCAACATGTCAGATTGAAGCTAGAGAAAAAGACAGTCTCTACAGCTTAAATGGCTAATTTCTGTATGAGTGATCACACCAAACTCTAGCCGCAACAGAAGGAAGAGAAAAGGTGCACACAGGCCACAGGTGTCTTGTAGAGTCTGGCCCTAATTAGTGAACTGACTGCTGGGAGGAGTCAGACCTGGAGCTGTGCTTGCTAATGTTATGCATGACCTGCACTAGAGGAGCATTCACCTACACAATCAGAGAGTCCTACCCTGTGCGTTGACAGCATTGGTTCCCGAGGTTTGTTTTGAATGTTTGTGAATGTAAATCTGTAGTTTCAAGGTGGAAATGCTCATTTCAGCTATGACCGCTTAATTCACTCACAAGGCGTCCACTAGCATATAAAAAAAAACACCACACGGACACGTAAACTGTAAACTAGCAGCTAAGTTCAAAGAAACTACAGATGTATAAATGATTTCATGAGATGGCTGAAAAGATGATGCAAGTGCATGCTGGAGGAAAACTAGAGCCAAAAAGGAGAGTATTTTTCACAAACCCTAAAGTAGTTCCTGTTAATGGTTTATTACAGGCCATCAGAGCAATAGCCACCAGACACTGAGGTTATATCATCTCTATCTGGTGTTATCTTATGCATTTTTTTCAGGGAGTTGGGGGACTTTATGGACTTATTGGGTGCTTCCATTTATAGACCTCTTACTTGTAACAGTAGGGACAGCACAGCTATATTAATGATGGCTACATTTCACTTGAATTCTACAGGCTCGTTATTATGGCTTTTGTGGGCACTTGATTATATTCCCTTGCAGATAGCGCACACAGAGCAAGAGTTGGTTTGACAGACTTTCTTGGATATATACGAGGTAGGTCATATTTACATATTCTGTGCATACACACTGCGACCAAGCATGCGCATTGTTGTCCTTGTAGCGTGTTACCAATGGCACAAATTTTAGGCAGCACACATCCCTCATGTACACGAGGTTCTGTGTGATGACTGTGATTAGTGTGTATGTACAGAATACGTAGATATGACCTGCAGTGCATGTATGCAATAGTGTTCTTCAAGTGGACTAGAAAAGTAATACAATAGCAACTACACATGTCTGGGCTCCTTGGCCAGTATAATTAGGGCTTAACATTGAACATAATGGAACCAATCATCATTAATTGTCTGTGCTTTTCCTGCTGTGAAAGGTATAAATGTCTGCCTTGCAAAAGGTCTATTGAAACATACACACGGTGGGTGTTTTACAACATAACTCTATAGTCAGTGTAATTCAAATGTACTTTATCAGGCTTCAAAAAATGAGAGAAGAAAGAAAGGGCTTTGAAAACCACATTTAAAAATGTGTGAATGGTAATAAAATTCTAAAAGATTTAGAAACATGGTATCAAAATATTCTTAGCAGAGGGAGTCATAAAATCTTAACATTTTTTTTTAGGTGTTTACGCATTGTTAATGCCAATGCTTTAAATATTGCCCTTCATAAAAATGGAAAGTCCTCACATTTGACTGAAAAAAATGCAGTCTTCTGTTTTCAATGTATAAGTGTCCTGACAATCCAATTTGATATTGTTGTTGGAGCTGCATGTCACATGTAATCTCAGGTCCTTATGCAAATGACTTACTGTATGTAATCACAGTGGAGTGCTGATTGGCACCAGACTGCTGTTATTCCTTGTTTTTAATGTGCCCAAATGCATCTCTGACCACCCGCTGAGTGGTGGCGCTTTGAATGATTACATCTCCAACAGGTCTGCAGCACATTTACACCTTAATCTTATGCATTTCTGCAACAACTGAATTATGATAAGAAACATGCTGTGTCTAAAGCGGAATTGTATTTTTATTTGTAAAAGTCAAGGCTTGTTATTAATGCAACAAAGCTTCAGTGTAGCATGTGAAATAGCCAGGAGAGAGATGAGGAGGGGAGGAGATGGGGTGAGGATGAAAGAGTGGCGGCCAGAGAGAGGATATGAGAGAGGGAGAGGCAGGCAGAGACAGAGAGGCTATTGCTCATCATAATGTGACCTGAGCTGAGGAAAGGGTGGAAAATTACAGAGGCTCCTAAGTGCACTTTTTGATGCTGAAAGAGCAGCTAAGGCTCTTTGAAACCAGCCCATCAGTGCTTTTTTCGTGGCATAGTGCCGGGCCATACAGGCATGGGTAAATAACACCTGCAGCACTCAGTCAGCATGACCCAACATACAAACACTCCTCAGCATCAGACAAGTGTAGTTTGTTTGCGCATCCTTGTTGATGTGTGAACTGATTCTTTCTTTCCCACTACAAGCAAACTTAAACAGTCTGTTGCTCTGTGTTCTGGCCTTCACTTCTCTATTCAGCTGCCCTCTTTCACCCAGTTTTAGCTCCAGTGCACCATTTTCATTCAGAACCCACCATTATCCCTCCACAAGCATCTCATGCCAGGTTGTCTCCAAAGTCTTCTGACTTCTTTTGACCTGTTGTTTCTTCATTTAGTATATCCCTGTTTTCCTGTTTCCTCTTTTTATTTGCTTTGACATGTAATTTCACCTCTTGAAGGTGAAAACACTTAAGCCCTGTGCTTGACTTGAGTACTCAAAATGCAATTTTTGGAGGACTTTCATGAAAAAGTAAGGAGACACTGGTCGTTTCTCAATATGCGTTCTTGTCCGTACTTGCGTACTCCTGAAACGTCATCAGTCGGAGACCAAGTACTGTTCCAATTCAAAGAACGCATCTGACCGAGAACACATGAAATACCCAGAAGTGTTCTCGCTTCGTCCACATTTATCGAGACTGCATCCCACCAGACTTGTGCGGACTTGGGGAGGCCAAATATCCCATAATGCATTTCGTGCCGACCAGCAGTCAAAGGCCGAGGAGGAAACTTTCAGAGGTAACAGAAGTTTTTTGGGAATACTACTGTTATTATGATACAAAATGTAGTTTTCAGATTATTTCAGGCGAGAAAGTAGTTGTGTAAACATCAAATATGTGGTCAATTTATCAAGATAAAGCCTGATTAAAAGTTTACTCCAACGGTTTCGGAGATGTGAGCGTCCAGGTTAGATGGCTATGAGCGGCTGGTCAGCCTCACTGTAGCCGCCGAGAACAGCCTGATGTCAGAAAGACTTTTTGAAATCTGAAGCTGGCTCTGACGGTTCTATAGCGGTTAAATGCAGATATAAGTAGTTTTACGTTTATCTAAAGGTCACACTTTGGCCTCATGGTGTATTTTTTTTATTGTTCAGAGAAAAATGAGCTTGAAAGAAGTTAAAGTTAATATTCATAACATAGTATTGTTCTTGTTTTACTCGATCACTGACTGTGTGCTTCTGAATTATTGTTTTGTCTTCATTACCTGTAGTACAGCTTTGTTCTATTCTTATGACTGTTACTGTGCATTAAAAATAACATTAAGCAGTATTTTATTCCAGGGACATCTGAAGAAACCCAGATCCTCACTGACTGCTGGGAGACTCCACAGACAGAACATCAGCAGCTCCATCTTCAGCATCTGGACCAGCAGGATGCTGTTCACGGAAACTGAAGGATAGAAAATGCTGAAATGTATTTAAGCATTTTGCATTAAATATTTTTCAATTGTGTGTAAAAAGTGAATTGAATTTTTGAAGCCAGAAGTAAATGTTCCTCTAACATCACAACTGTTTGATCAGATGCTGCTGATGTCTGAAAAGGTTTCTGTTTTATCGCCTGACAGGCAGAAGAAGAGCTTGTTGTGGAAAATTCTTCATCAGTTGTTCAAGTTGAAGAAATAAGTCTATTGAGAATCATAAGTTGTCTGTGTTTTATTTGAAGCTTCAAAGGTACAAATCACACAGAGTGCAGAGCAGTCTATGGGAGAGTACGAAGAGACTGAGAGAGGCAGTTATTTTTATACCATTCTTTAGTATTATTTTCTATGTGCATCCACAGTTGCACGTGTGGGGAAAAACCCAGCAAAAGTGAAAGCATCTTCAGCAAAGACAAAAATAACAGATGGAGACACAGGTGCAAAATGTCATATTCTCAGAAATGCTATATTGGTTTTAACACCTTCAGACGGAATAATTTGAGACATAGGGTCGAGACAGGTTCAATCAAAGGTAACATGTCTATCTTGCACAACCGGTGCTTTCCTTTCATGCATTCTCTACCTTATGGGGTGTCTTGAGAGGTCATCAGACACAAGCAGCTTAACAAGGTTATCAAAGGTTACAAATATCAAAGGTTATAAGTATCAAAAGGTTATGACTGCATATACTAAGTAGCACATATTGTAATGCTGCACATAATCTGTAATGCTTTCATATAATTAGTAAGCATTAATGCTTGTAGATAATAAATTTTCCATTACAAGCTCACCTGTAGGAGCTCACCTGTATTCAGGTTCTGAGTACAGCAGTTGACATGAAATATTCTCTCATTAATGAGTGATGATGTTCAGCATACAGTAGTGTGGTGATCACATTAAAGTGTAGTGATGTTTGTATATCTGTCAGACTATAAACCTCTGGATGTTGGAGGACAAACATCAGCTCTGGATGTAGAATGTAGACTTGTATTTTATTAATGTTAATAATAAAACTGTAAATCATCCATCCCTGTTTATTAGGTGTCCTCGTGAAGGTTTAATATTTTTTCAGCAATCAGTTTCTGAAAAGTTCTTGTGGATCCACTGATAGAACTGAGAATGAGACGGTTCAGTTCATCACAAACTATAGCTGTCAATAAATCAGCAGCTCTAAAACATAAAAAAACAAGATGTATAACAATCTCACAAACCTGAATATATCTACACAGTAAGTGTTTTAATATTAAAACGTGAACATGCAAGGCTGTGTTATATCTGTTCCATTTCGTTGTTTTTCACGGTGAAAATAACCGGAGCAGATGAACCGAGGTGGTGACGTCATCAAGTACCCTGGCGTTCCAATTGCACTGTAGTCTGGATGCGTTCTCGCGTTCTCGCAAGTCCGGACTTGCGAGAACGACTTGCAAGTCCGTTCTTGCCACGTACTCGAGTACGGACTTGCGGACTTAGAATTGAGTAACGGCCATTGACTGCTTCTGGGTGGAGCCCAAGTCACCCACGTTGCTTGGCAACATCATCAAAGGCTAATTTATGATGCCATGCAATGACATCACGTTCTGAAGGGTGGTGGTGCACTAGTGTTTTATAAATATGGTTCATGCTGCTCATATTCAGCCCAATTATGATGTCCAATCTAACTGTAAAATAAGGGATCTCGACGTGTGTCCCTGTTTTTCACTTGTCTCGATAACTATAAATCCAGCCTACTTTAAACTTGGTGGGTATGTTAGTGAAGATCCAAGGAAGTAAAGTGTGGAGTGTGAAGCCGTTTGGATGTGCAGCAGTTATTTCTGTGGTCTCTTTGAGGTCTTAAGTGAATCTTTGAAGGTGTGGAACTTAAGTCAGTCTTTTCGCTAGTTAACATCATCAAAAGTGAATATGAGATTCTGATAAGAGCAGTGCAGTTATTGGTAGTCCAAATATTAAATAAGTTGAAGTTCATACTTTATATATCATAGAAATGTTATTGTAAGTCCAACTTTGGGGACTACTAGAAAAATTTAGGCAGCTAAGACCTGTTCATTAGAGCAGCAGCTACAGTGGAACAACCAGCTACACTTCTTAATAGGTGAGTTTGGAAATTCACTCTAGAACTAGTTTGGACAGAATTCAATGTTACTTTGGCACAGTTGAGATTCTAATGGCATTCCTTACACAAAAACATGCAATGCTGTTAACAAAAATATGTTTTTTCTCTGGTAGTTATACCTAGTCTTCTAGCAGTTTGTGAACCTGCTTGGCAAAAATGAATGAACAAATCCTTCGTACTCAGATGTGTTTTAGGCGGCACTGCTAGGAAATGTGCTTGCATTCTTAAGTCTAACATGAATAAAGTTCTCAACCTTGTCAACCAGTGTTACAAACTGTGTAACAGCCATGCTCGCTTTAAGCAGTGCAGCTGATTGCAATGTGTCGTGTGAACCTGCATGTCACGCAAGGCAAAACAATGTTGCCAAGGCAACTTAACACTTAAACCTCCCAGCATTAGCTAGGGTGCATGTGATTGGCTAAACTGTGAGTAGATGGTCATGAATAGAGTAAACAAGATACAATGATACAACAGAATACAATGAAATGAAACTATACACAAATGCTTGGTGTATAGTTTAGTACGTTTTGACATGGTTCACATATTTAATTTAAATCCATTCTTTTACTACAAAGCACACCAAGACTGAACGGAGAATTACAATATAATCAGCAGAGAGAATGTTAATTACAGAAATTACAGTTTTTAATGGTAGCCTAATTAATGTTAACAACCGTTAGCTACAAGCTGAAAATGAGACTTGAGTGGTAAAAGACATCAGCCTTTAATTAATATATATATGACACAGTAAAGCAACAGATGCAGCCTTCTTACTTACTTGTAGCCTAATGAGTTGTTTAAATATTACAGTACTGATGAAAGATTCCATTTCAATAAAATTAAAAATAAAAAAAAACATCACTTTTAGCAAGATTTTTTTTTTCTTTTGTCGCTGCCGCATAATTTGATAGGCCGACCAACAAAGGTTAATGTCTAAATAGAACACAAGCTTGAGAAAATGTTTAACTGACACAAAGCCAAGAGGTTTATTTTCTACTTCGGTCAGACTGTGGAATATGAAATAATAAATAATAATGAAAAAAAGTGGCAGTTGCAATAATGGTGAACTAAAATGAGAAACCTAGAAGACCTTCATGTGACTGAACCTTTTCACCTCTAATTACAGACGGTGCACAGTAAGCATTTCCCTCATCTAAATGCCAAACTTTCTGTCAAATGCATGACAGTTTGTCAAATTTAAATGATATTCAGTATGCTGGCAGCCTATACACTGAATGTGTGTGTGTACATATGCATATGAGTCTGATGTATGAGTGTGGTCTACTTGGCTTGAGTAAATGGTGCTTAAAATGTTTGTGCATTCAGGTAAACCTTAGTGGAAACATATGGTAGAAACAGGGGAACTCAATGCAGCTAAAAAAAAATTAACTGTTGCATTTAATCCTACCAGCACTTCTTAATGAAGTGAACACCAGGAAAAGCGATCAGTGGCAATGTCCCTTCAATTTTTGCGGAAGCAAATGACATGTGAATTTCATATCTGGATAAGGCAAAACATGGTAATATAAGGTGCACAATATTTACAAGCTGAACACATTGTAGATGACTGTCAGAATCTCCTGACCCACACTAGCCTGCACCGTGATTGGATTTCAGTCAGTTTTGGCCACAATCACCAGGGAAAAAAGGAATGTAAAATTCTGCCAAACAAACAGAAATGCAATCTCCAATTCTTTTTCTGGAGACTCTGGTGGTGTGACCACTGCAATGTGCTAGGGTCAGGGTCACTTTACAGAATGGGTTAACAGAGCTAACACTAGGGCTAGCAAACTCCCGCATGGTTCAGTAACACCAGAAAGTGTCCCAGTGAAGGTCATTCATGCATTATTGCAGAATACGTGGAGCTAGAAGGACAGGATTGCGCTCTCTGTGTTGGGGATGAGTTGCTGTCCCAAGCGAGGGAGTTAAAGCGTCTCAGGATCTAATTCACGAGTAATGTGAGATCACTAGTGAAAAGGGAGCTTAGCTGGAAGGTGAAGCACTCAATTTACGAGACAATCTCCGTTCCAACAATCACCTACCATTATGAGCTCTTTGTAGTGACCGAAAGACTGTAGATACAAAAATTGGGTGACCTCTCTAGGGTAGCTGAGCTCAGCCTTAGAACAGTAATTGGTCATCCTTGGAGGGATCTTTGAGATGATGCTCCTTTATGTAGACAGAAGCCAGGTGTGATGGTTCATGCATCTGATAAGGATGCCTTCTAAATGTTTTCATTCTGAGGTTTCTACAGGGGAGGAGAACCCGGGGTAGACTCAGAATTTACCTGAGGAATTAGATACGCCATCTGACCTGGGAACACCTTAGGATCCTATAGAACTAAATGAATATCATCGCTGCGATAAGGGTTGTCTGGGATACCTGCTACCACCATGACCTGACACCAGGTAAGTTGAAAAAATGGATGGATTGATTGATTGAAGAATAGAAGTATGGATAAGCAAGATAATATACTAACATTAAATTGGATTTATGCTACTAATCTAGCGTCCACTGTCAGTCTGTCAGTATGATGATGTTGGGTAGCAACAACAAGCCTGACTTAGGTTCCAACCACAGGCAGCCAAATGCCAGGCTGAGGGCCCCACAAAGACCCCAAAAATGGCCACCACTCATCCAATTTACCTGCGACTCAACCCTGCACTTCCTTGAGTTCCAACAACACACCTGCCAAGTTTCAAGTGGATCAAATATACAGTTGTTGAAATATGCGAAGAACAGAGGAATAGGACACACACACACACACACACACACACACACACACACACACACACACACACACACACACCAAAAGAGAGATTCTGTCATTTGTTGGTGAGAATTATGCTTTGTCAACCTGCATGACAGATAGTCAGTGTTGAAAACACTCTCCCACACTTTTTCAGCATTGCCTGACGCTGTGATTGTCTCCATTGACCCTTTTCTGATAATCTGGCATTCACATTCACACAATCACACCATGACTGGCCAGCTGTGTGGGGGTGAGTGAGCAGCTGCGGATTGTACTTCTAGTTCTACCGCTCATTGTTCATTTGTTACTCAACTATTGGGGGCACTTTTCATGTGAACAACCTAATGCAACAATATTAGGGTCTCCATGGGGAGATGGTCTTTTAAACATTTGTTTTCTGACAGTTGCTTTGATAGTTGGACTGCACGTCTTAAGAATCTGGCTTTTCTAGAACTAGAACTAGAATTACTACACATCTGCCATTTTTTACTGATTGTGGATCGGTAGGTATACTTGTGCAGTGCCCATTCAGAGTCCTGCAAACTAATGCAAAGTGTGACAGCCTCTGAGACCACACAGATCTGAACTGGCATTGTGCTTCCACAGCTGAGCCAATGTCTGCATAGCTTTTATCAGAATGTGACATCATCGTGCAACATTGTGTATTTACTTTGATAATGTTGTCCAGCAACAAAATGTCTTAAGGACCACTGAGAGAGACAAAAACTGGGCACTGCTCATCAAAAAGACTTGAGATGTAATAGAGGACATCATTGGTTTTGCAGCAATACACCTGCCAAGTTTGAAGTAGATAGGATAAACAGTTGTTGAGATATATTAACAAAAGACACAGACACACATATTCCTTGATTATTAGCTGGACGAGTGACAATCATATGTTGCTATGAACATTATAGAAAAGGACAAGGAGCAGCTGAAGCTGAAGCTTAAGTAATGTTAGCTTACTTAGCAATGCTAGAAAAAAAAAAAATCCAAAGGATGCCATAGTCTTTTTCACCTACTCTTAATTTGTAGTTCATGGAAATGAGAGGCCATCAGATGTCATTGATACTAATGCATGCAGATACACATCACATGTTAGTACCAGTGACATCTGTACAAAAGAACACACACACTCCATTCATAATCTCTTCCACTTTGCCCCTCCTCTCTGGCTCCCTCTCCCTTCTCTGTTGAGCCATCCATCAGCGCAGCTCTTTTCCACACCTCACATCCTTCCTGTCCTGACTGACGGACATCACTCCACTGCCTCACCATCTCCGGCCCCTCCCTCGTCATGTGCATACAGACAGATGGACAGATGGGTGGATGGATAGCAGGGACAGAGGAAAGGTGGATTTGCCGCTCCACCTCTGCGCTGCTATGATATCGAACGCCCGCCCACTCCTGTCATCGCCGTGGTAGCAAATAGATTGACTTTACACTCAGCCACTTCACGTCTGAATAGCTCTCCCTCTTTCTCCCTTTCCTTCTTGTGCTCTTTTTCTTTTATTTCCCTTAAGCTCCCCTCTCTCTCCCAATACATCTCTCCAGAGCTTCATTTTTCTTTCTACCTCTGGCATATAAGCAACACTGGCGTGACGTTAACGATCAATTTAACAATATATATTGAGCGCAGTTCCCGGGAGAAATTTGTAATCAAGAAGTGTATCGATCCAGTGTATTATTCTGTAGTTTGCAGTGAATGTTAGAACAAAGTCACATAATAACGCTTGATTATGGGCAGATACATCCCAGTTTTAGTTGCAAAAACAAAGACACAAAGGTAATAACTTGAATTGAGTTTCTCCAGAGGAAAAAAAAAAACTGTTTTTCAGAGAGCCAGTCAGTAGATTGGTTTTTACTTTGACAAACCGAACAGGTGTTGAACTCAATGCAGGTAATACAAGGTGCTGCCTGATCGGATTCCTACTCTTGTAGAGGAATTTAAAGGTGCAGCAAGATGACTGACAGCTTCTGAGGTAGCGGTGTACAGTATCAAGTGTTTTTTTAAGATGAAAGATAATCATGCTTCACAGTGCTGAAAAATGAATCAAGATTATCAGCTCACCCCCAAACAGGGTATACGAACACACCCTAAATCCAAGATAAAGCCCCCTCACACTCAGCAAGTTGCTGAGCTTCAGTACAATGTCAAGCTGGTTTTCAGACGTCTGGGCATGTGACAACTGATTTCCAAACTTTCCAGGAAGACAAACTCTTGTGGTTTTTTTTTTTTGTGAACATTTTGACTGTCTCAATTGTTAAAGTCTCGTCTTGTATTCCCAGACTGATTGACGTTAGCATCAGTCCTCAACCATCTGGTGAAAAACTGTCATGTTGCTCAATAAACAATGTGCATGAACGTCGAAGAAAATCACAGAAACACTAAAACATTTAACCATGGTAAAACTTTTTTTTTTTTTACCTCAGTTGGATGTGCGAGCCCTGCCTTGCAAAAATTACATTCCCAAGTACCTAAACGCCATTCTCCAAGATCACATTTGTTTGCAACATACACTACCATTCAAAAGTTTGGGGTCACCCAGACAATTTCATGTTTTCTTTGAAAACTCGCATTTTTATTCATGTGCTAACATAATTGTGCAAGGGTTTTCTAATCAACAATTAGCCTTTCAACACCATTAGCTAACACAATGTAGCATTAGAACACAGGAGTGATGGTTGCTGGAAATGTTCCTCTGTACCTCTATGTAGATATTCCATTAAAAATCAGATGTTTCCAGCTAGAATAGTCATTTACCACATTAACAATGTCTAGATTTTATTTCAGATTAATTTAATGTTATATTTGTTGAAAAAAATGTTCTTCTTTGAAAAATAGGGACATTTCTAAGTGACCTCAATCTTTTGAATGGTGGTGTATAACGAATGTGTTTCTGATCAACACCTTTGCCATTTATTGTACTGCTTTCCAATTACTGCTCCTTTACGGCCAATTAATCCTATTTTAGATGCAGTGGGACTTGTCAACCTGATAATGCCGAACATGGAGAAGTCATATTTTAACCCAAGCTATGATATTTGCCTAAGCCTAACAACAAATAGTGTTGATGTTCCTCTTTGCTCACTGACATCTCATCTAATCTTAGAATTATATATTGAGAGGTTAGTTTTTCTTTCCTATGAAAATAGCACCTTCCTGCCTTAAAATAGCTGAGATATAACTCCACACCGTTACTTCCTCTAGAATATGCAGATCTCTGAAGTCCCTGCCACTCTTTCTACCCACCCTTTCCCCATTCACTGCAGCTCCAGCACACCAGCTCATCTAAGAATCTGCTTAAAGAATGCAACACCTTTGTATGCTACACAATAGAAGCTGTAGTATTTCAGTCTTACATGTTAGAACCAGAAAATGATCTGAATAAGAACAATGATGCAAATAATCCTATACTGCAAATTGATTGGATTGATTCCTTAGGATTGTAAAGTATGAAACCCTGAAAGTCTAAATCTGTGGTTTTGAATCATTGGTACACTGCAGTTTCATGGAGTAAATGATCAGAAAAGTCATAAATTGCTCATTCTGCCAACCATATGAACATCTTAACAAGGTAAAACACTTGATTTAGACAAACAAAGAGTTAATGTTCTGAAGAGTTCAATTCATTTTCATGTCACTTAATGTCTGTCCTTATATGTGTCTTTCTACTAACTCTGTAAACATTGATGCCACCTCTAAATATTGCTTCATGCACTGTCATGTGTTGATCCAAAGCTGTATCATGAGACTTACTCTGGGCATTAGACAAAGGTAATGGCTGTGCTTTGATCAGCCTTCAGAAACATGAGATGCCTCTGACCACTGCTCTTTGTGTATTTTATCTTCACCTGGCTGAGGTCTTGGTGCAACAACACATCATACATGTTGCTGTTTTTTTATGTCTTTGGGGAAAAGAATGAACAAAATGTTGTCGAGTCGGAGCATACAAAGCTTTAAAAATGAACCACAGTCACACCATCTGGATCAAGAGTCAAAACAACCTTTAAAAATTGCAGCTTCTTCTTGTGAGTCGACAATTCTGGCATTTCTTTGTTGGCAGATTATTGTTCAGAGTCGTTCAGCCTTTGTTTTGCAGGAATTCCAGCTACACTCAATGTAACTGACTGGCACACAACTTCAGTTCAACTTCCAGCTAGGTAAACTTTGTTTCATGACTAACCCCTTAGCCTCTCTTCCCCCACATTTCTGTATCACTACACCTGCTATCAAATAAAAGCAAAAATGTCAAAAAATGTATCTAAAAGTCTAGCTCTGATACAGATGCATCACTTGTCTCCAACTTCAGCATTGCTGTTTGGGAAACACACAGACTGTGCAACAGTTCAGCTTCCTCTTGAGAGTTTGTTGCCACAACACCTTACTGCACTGTTCTTCTCCTCTAGAGGGGAAGTTGGAGGGAGGAGCAGGCCAGCTGTGCAGGATGCGCTCAACAGCTGGCAGAAGTGACAGCCCCCTTGTGACAATATGTTGTAGTACCTCTTTATAATCCATTTCAAAGAAGCAAGCGAGGCTTGTGACACTCTTGGCAGACGATGAAAATTCCACTTTGACATCTGAACACAAGGCTTTGATTTCACTGTTAATGCAGATGTGAATGGTGTGACACTTGCATCCACACTGTGCCAGCCCTGTGTTTTCCTGCTTCAGCGTCTAAAGTTCTATGCTCAAAATCATCCTTTGCAAAGCATGGTTTTTCTCAGTTTTAGCGATGCATGCAGCAGTAGCATTACTCTTTCATTGTGTCTGGCGAGCCATTTTGGATTCCTTCTGTAAGTAAAAGTATTGATTTTTCTTATTTTATTTATTTCACAGCAGAGAAGCACTTTAATTGAAGCTGAGGTGCCGGACTTTTAAATATAAATGAACGTCTGTTACATTCAAGTCCTTGCCAAACAAGTTCAGACAATGCTGATTAAGCCCGACAGTGCCAGGTAGATCTCTCTGTATTTCGCACTATACGGGAGTAAGTAAGTAGGCATTCAGAGGAAATATTACAATTTTTAAAAAGAAATGAAAGAAAGTTGAAAATTGTTTGTTTTGGCCTATGCAGTAAAAAAAAAAAAAGGTATAATTCCTCACATACACTCTTAAGGTCCTTCAAACAGAACACAGTTTGAACTTGAACTGGGTTGAGTGCATTTCTCAGGGGGAGTCATGAAGCAAAGAGCAGCACACACATAATTTTCAAAGCTTCTAGTAAGACTACCACACCTTAACCTTTCAAGCGGAAAGCTTCTATTTTTCCTGCAAACACCTCAACAGTGAAGACACCTCATTTCTACTGATGTATCCACATATGTGCAGTGAGCTTATGGGAGAGCAGGCATGCATTTTACTCTGCACTGCCACTGCGCAGCACAAATCAATGCATTAATGGTTTTAGAGTGCAGCTGTATTTATCACTTACAGGATAAATACATATCACGCACTCATTCTAAAGGTGTCCGGTCTTCAATCGGTATCCCAAGTGGAGATATAGCAACTTTCCAGCATTAGTGAGAAATTTTGGTTTCTAATTTCATTAAAAATTAGTTATATGGTTCATTCTTCAATGTGTGGATAAGTCGCTATAGAAGGTTCTCAAATCAGAGAGGTTCACAGAGGACTGTGGCATCGATGGTGAGGTCACAAATCAAGCATAACCTCATGGCTACACTGCATGAATAATATATGCAGACCCACAGCTGCACCACGATGCTTTCATTGTAATCAACTGAAATAGCTACACCCGTCCAGTGAAAATCATATAAGTGGTGCATTAGCACTAAAAAGAATGCAATAAATATACCAGTCTTCTCTTTTTTATTTATTGTGTTGGCCTTTTACATAAAAATGGATCCCAAAGTGGAGATTTTTTGCATTTATTTACATTTATTGGCCAGTTGCTACCTGCTAATATATGCTTAGTAATTCTGTGAAAGGTTGTACTATGGACCCTCAAAAATAGCCCCCATTGATTCGACCTACTTGCAGTTTGACACGGCACTTTGTTGGGCCCCCAGCTGAACATCTGAAAAGTGTGAAGTACATCAGATGCATAGTTGTCAAGATATTTGAAGAACAGACAGACAGACACGCACACCCATTCACACACACACACACACACACACACACACACACACACACACACACACACACACACACACACACACATACACACACATGCACACACACAATACTTCTTGACATTTAACTGGTGCAGTTGACTTTTATTCCAAAAAAGTCACTGGAAATGCAATCTGTTTGTGAATAAACTTAGCACTTATAACTGTTATTCATCAAAAATGTTTCTATGATGCAAGACAATGATGATTTGGGGCATATTTTGATGTTATACCCGTTTGAAATCTTGGTTTGAAATATGATATATTAAGTAATGTAAAAAGAAGAAGCAGTCTCAGTGAGCTAGTGTTAGATGAAGAGCTGCAGGTGACAGGCAGCACACCTCCAACTTCTCAACAACTTTCACAAACTCCTGCTGTTTGCAAACTCATGCTGTGTGAAGCATAAAATCAGATCACAGTTGTTCCTGGGAAAAGGGACAATTGTAGCCTGACTTCTTTATTCTAATGAGAATAGTTTGTTTGGCTTCCCTTATTATTCTGTGACCTGCAGTATTAAACTGCGTTTGCAGTTTCCACCAGTAACCACAGATGTCAGCAAATCAAGTAGGACCAAATGTCTCAAGATTTTCACTTTAACTTTATTTTTACTAAAAGTGCATAAGTCAGAATAAATAAGAGATTCTGCTTTGTCATAGTTTGTGGTAAATAAAAAACCACTCTCCCAGAATTCACATCTTTATATTACTAGATTGCAGCAGTACATGATAAGGAATCAGCTGACCCAAGCTACCAGCTGGATGGGAGTCAAAGAGAAGAAAAAATGACAGACTGACGTACTAAAAAAAACTAAAAGATTTCAATTGTTTGTTGCACTGAGTTCCTTTTGTGGGGAATTCAATTTTAATATACTAAGTCTAAATTGTTAACTGGCATTGTGTTAAGTGACAACGATGTCTGTTAAGCTCCAACAATTTACTGATCCCCTTGTGTTATGTTCAAATATATATTCAAATGCCCTTTGGCTTATAATATTTGGCTAATATGGTGTTTTCATATAAAGGTTCTGGTTAGAATTTCTTAAAATGATATCTGCTCCTGTTTGTCACTGAAAAATCCTTAATATGTGAAAATGCAGGCATTTTTTATTTCAGAAGTTTAACTATTGGATATAAGTCCTCAGCATATGTGCAGTGCAGGCCTAAAGTTACAACATCATACTTAGTGTGTGTATAAGTTGCCCATTGGAGTGGGATTGGCTTCTAAAGTAGTTGTGATGTCACAAATCTTGCTTGCAAGTCCTTGTATTAAAACTCACCCTTTAGATGAGCTCAGAGAAACTTTCCACTGTTACCATAAGATTTTGGAATCATATATCATTTTGTACAGGGATGATCAAGCATTAATGCAAAATGTATTTTGGAGTGTAAGGACACTTTAATCCGTAGAGATTAATGAAGTTTTAACTATGTCACAGCAGTTTTGAGCTGGTTCCTGAACCTGGTTCTGTCGGAGGTTGTTTTCCCCCTACCTGTTCAGGTTTTTTTGTTGTTGTTGTTCCTTCTCACCATCACTGACTGCTTGCTCATAGTGAATCCAGAGGGAACTTTGGATTATTGGGTTCTCAATTCTTTGTTTAAAATTCGTAAGGTCTTTTTCTTTCTATGTAAAGTATTATTACATGACGTATGGTGTGAATTGGTGCTATACAAATATGATTGAATTGAACTGAATTTCTAGCCCAACTTCTCATATCAACTAGAAGTTATACACCAATCAGGCATAACATTATGGCCACCTGCCTAATATTGTGTTAGTCCCCCTTATGTCGTCAAAAATGTTCTGAACCATTTGGCCTGGACCAGAGGACCTCTCATGGTGTCCAATGGAGTCTGGACCAGGACATTGGCAGTGGATCCTTTGGGTACTCTAGGTTGTGCAGTGGGGCCTCTAGGAATCAAACTTGTTCCACTGCATTCTGTTGATGCTTGATCTCAATGAGGTCTAGGAAGTTTGGAAGTTAAATCAACATCTTGGGTGAGTGTCAGGTTCACCAAGATGTTCCTGACTGATGTTTTCACGATGTAGTGGAATGTCTTTTCCTACAGAGGTAGGCCAGTGACATTTAGGGTTACCATCTGCATGAAGGAGTGTGCTTGTTCTGGGACAATGCTTATTTGGGTGTCTAAGTCTCATCAACGCGGATGCCACACTGCATAGTACCAATATGATCAATGTTATTCACTTCATCTGCCAGTGATCATAATGTTGTGGCTGATTGGTGTAGCTCAAACCGTATGAGTCAGATCCAAGGTTTATGTTAAAAGGTAACAAGTGACTGATCCATCCATCCATCACGGACTCAATGACAAACCCTGAACTCTTTTGTTTAAAGTACACGATATGAATCACAGAGACCAGTCAGCACTGCAGATAAAACATAAATAGACAGCTTACGTTTTTAATGTTCCAAGTTGTCTCATGCAGTTCTAAAAAAAAGGCATATTATTGGTGCTTCTCTTGAGTCTGTAGCTGTTTGTGTCATTCTGTCTGAGTGTGTAACTTTGGGTATGTTCTCTTCTGAATATGTCAGTGTGTGTATTTGTGTCTCTGTGTTGTATGTTTACTCCAAGAAGTCCTCCCACATTCACCGCTGAACGCTGCTTAAAATAATTCCTTGCTATCCCCACTGGCCTCATATCAAGCAGCGTTCAGCATTTTACCGTTAATGCACTGACCTGCTGGGAGCCCTGGGTAAATGGAGGTCCCGCTGTTGTGGCCGGATCACAACACAACAAACTAAACAAACACAACATGCAGGGTTCGACTCAGCGGAGACCCCATCACAGCATTAATGGAGCGTTCACTGGAGTCATATTTACATTAGGGTTGCTTTAATTTCTTTACTTCTAAATAATTGTGTCTCTGAGGATGCGTGTGGATGTGTGCAAGCACATGCAAGTGTAGCGTGACGGGTTTGTTTGTTTTCTTGGGAGTCCAATCACAGCGAAGTTGTGTACACAACACACACCACTCATCGCAACAGCATCCAAGCCTCCGCTGTGAAGACATGGCAGGAGTCAAGCAGCTCTTCCCGGTGTCTCTGCTACCCGCAGTACAGCGTTGGCACACACACACACACACACACACACACACACACACACACACACACACACACACACACACACACACACACACACACACACAGATCAGTCTCCGTGTTGACATCACCTCTGAGCAAGCTAATCCTTTTAGCTCAGCTGCCATTACATGTTTGCGGCTGCACATGTGTGTGAGTGTAGTATTTGTCCATTTCCATCATAGGATTAGTCAGCTAAGACTTGTAATTGAAGCTTGATGAGCCAAATAATGTCAGAGAAAGACTTTTTTTCATACAGCAGAAGGTTTACCAGATGTACAGAACTCTTTATCTCACTTTCCAGCTTCAGGCGGCTGTTGGCCGTTCCTAATCTCACATCCACCATGAAAACACAAAGACATTTTGAGTGGCATTTGGCCACAAAGGTGCTAAGCTAAGATTAATACTCGGTGTTAAAAACATAAAAGTACACTGAAATATACTGTGACAGTTCAAATTTCACGATCCTGCTCTAGACTAACGGGTAGTTCACATGGATCCATATTGTCTCTGTTATATAATTAAACTGCAATAAAAAATAAATCGTAGTTAATCTAAAGGCCAATTCATGGATTCACAGTTGCATTCATACTACAACATGCATACTATAGGGTGCACACTGAACGCAGGAAATCAAATCTCTAGATGTCTCAAGTACTGGTGGTGATTTTTGCACTTTCTGCAGGATACAGCAGCTCATTACAGATTTGGCTGTAGCACAGTGTTAGTGATTATTCCTGAGTTGTGCTTCTGAGTGCTGCAGAATCTCCTGCTGCTGGAGTTTGTTGCCTTCACCTCCCCACCACAGCGGGTGGACACACCACAGTATTATTGAAGAATTTAGACCTTCCCAGTGTGTTTGAGCACCACTGATGGAAAGTATCTACACATCAAAATTCTTCCAAAGTCCTGCAGCAACTTTTTCTATTACAACTCTTTAATAATGAATTATAAAGGTGTGGATGATGGAGAATCTCCTCACAAGGCCTTCCCACAAAACAAACATTTATTTTGAGCAAAGTTGGGGGGTGGTTGGTATTTTTTTGCCAGTCAGCATGCTTGCAGTGTTGTTACAACTTTCAACCCAGTTCCAACAAATCTAGACTGCATTGTCAGTTACATTTTGCACAAAAGTATTTTCTGCTGGATTCTGCTGATAGGTTTCTAATCAACATCCATCCATCCATTATCTATACATCACTTACTTTTCTATCTGCAAGGCACTAGTGCTAACCATCAAACTACTGTGCAGCCACTCTAATCAATCAACATATCTTTGCCATTTATTATATTGTTTTTCTGTCGCACCCTTGCAGCCAACACATCATATATTAAATAGAATGGGACTCATCACCATGGTAACCCTGAAAAAGAAGGTTTGAACATATCATGAAAGGGTCATATTTAGTTACATACCTTTGATGCACAAACATAACAAAACAGCTATTGAAAATGAAATTTAATTCTAAAAAAATTGCTCCCTCGTGGGACACGAACCCTGGTCTCCTGGGGGAGCGACATGTTGCTAAGTTATGCCTTCATCATCCCCTCCTACATTCTTTTGTGGATTTTGTGAGGCTTTTTCAAACTGGAGACCTTTCCTAGTATGTCATAGATGAAAATAATCCATTTATTTTAAAATTCGGATTTATGTGAAAATGTAATTGAGAATGCAGTTAATTTGTACAAGAATGGAATTTTGTTGAGATTAATTGCAGAGTTTAGGAAAATCAGCAGATAACAATCAGCAGAGGACACACAGATGCTTGCAGAATAATGAATGTGGAAAGCAGGAACTGACTTTAAGAGTCTAATAACAGTTAAAACACTGAAGAGTGCTGCCAAAAGGATATAATATGACAGCAACTCTTGCAAGTATTTACTGAGCTTTTTGGATACTTCAAGTCATTGAAAACTAATGTCATTCTAATAACTCAATATTACTATGATTTTGTTCATCAATCTGTCCAATATTTTGCCCACCCTCATGTATGTTAATAATTAGGGTGGACTGAACTGACTCTTTCAAATCCACACCATCCACTATGACTTCAGTAATAAACACAGAGTAGAAACATCAGCTTTTTGACAATGATGAGAAAATCTCTTTAAAAAATGTGCTTAATAAATGGAATTTATGCTCTTTATTTTAATTTATTGGATTGCATCAATCACAATGTATTTTTAGATATCCCTAATTACATTACATACACATCACTCCTGTGTTCTAATGCTACATTGTGTTAACTAATGGTGTTGAAAGGCCAATTGATGATTAGAAAACCCTTGTGCAATTATGTTAGCACATGAATAAAAGTGTGAGTTTTCATGGAAAACATGGAATTGCCTGGGGGACCTCAAACTTTTGAATGGTAGTGTATATACAAAAGTGATTTCCATTTTGAATATCTAAAGTTAATGTTGTTACTCCTATTATTTCCTGGTGAAAATCTATTACAGTTCCAAAGAGGGTTCACTGTCAGTATCAAAAATGCAGCTGTAGATTTCTGACATTGACATTTCAATGCACATGATGAGCCAAACTGACCACTTGTCATTGTGGAGATACAAAATCTTCATGCTGACAAGGAAAAACTGAATTTTTTAGATTTTTGGAATACATACCGACCCTACCTATCAATTAGCATAAATTATATCGATTTTTATACCCTAAGTTTAGTTTTGACTAGTACATTTAAAGTTTTAAATAGAGATCAGAAATAAATTGTCTACTAATAAGAACCTAATTGTGCATATTTTCACTGTGATTACCAGGCTGACTAGTAAGGTGATTGTTTTTAATGAGGGCAAATGGTATTCTGGATGTCTACAATGTGATTACAGCTGGGAGTTTAGTGTTGATTAAATATTAAAACAGCTTAGTGTTATCACCTCAGATTAGACACATCAACGCTTCCCATTGCTCAAACAGCAGACACGTCTCAACATCCACTGTGAGTAAAAGACTGCATGAATCAGGCTATCGTTGTTTAATTGCTGCAAAAAAGAAAAACACTACTGAACAACAGGAAGAAGAGAACCGTACCATTCAAGAAGAACGAAGAATGGACATCAGATCAGTGGACATCCGGACTTTGGTCTGATGAGTTTGATATTTTGGTTCCAGTTGCCATGTTTTTTGTGAGCTGCAGAGAAGGTGAGCAGGTCTTTGGGATGAGTTGGAGCTCAGAGTGAAGGGAAAGCAGCCAACAAGTGCTGAGCACATGCAGAAACCCCTTCAAAACTGTTATGACTGGTAACAATGAAATTGCACTCTCTTGGCTGAACACCAAGTGAAGCTGAAGGCCAAGAGCTGTTATCAGAGCAAAAGATGGATACTTTTAGGAGTATTGGTTACACTGTTTTGTTCACATAAATGTGTTTTTTCATTGCTTTAACATTACTTTGTTCTACAATGTAATAATAAAATTAGGGGTGGGACTTTAACACGTTCATTTTGATTAATTAATTTCAAAAAAAGTAATGCATAAAAAAACCCGCATTTAATCACACCTTTCTCACTTCCCTAATTTCTGGCACACTGGTACCACTGATGCACACTCCAGCCTGGTAGGTGGCGGTAATGAACCTAAAGTCTGTTTGCCAGCCACGAAGAAGATACACAGGTAGCACTGTAGTGGGCCACTAGCTGGTCACATGACAGCACTTTAGTTTCAGTCCGGTAGAAGCGTCGGACCAACATGGCCGCTCGTCTGCAAACTTTCTCTTTTATTACACAAACACTTCAGCAAAAAATATTCCTGAAAGCATTTGAGGCGAGAAATTATGTCTCCTATTTTTAGTTCAATGATGGCTAGTTCCGACTTTTAACAAATATTTCGTGATCTCTGCTGTCCGCACCGAATTTGCATAAAGTACAAGTCAAGTCTACTTTATGCAAATTAGCTCTGAGGGGGCGCACTGCAACGCAGCTTGAAATGCACTGCAACGCAACCAGCACGCAATGCGGTTCGTTTCACATAGACAATGAATGGGATGCGAGAAACTGACGATCCTGTGGACACGTTAGCTACGACAGTCCTGGTATGAGCAAGCTGTGTAGCCATCCCATAACAGACCACTTTTCCAGACATTAAATGTGCTTGAATTTACAAAAAGTCTTAAAATGTTGAATATAATCACAATAATTGGGCTTTGAATTTGCAGAAATCTGTGAAAGTAGTAGACAGATGAAAAATGCACAGATGAATATAAATAAAACAGTTTTGTTGTTTATGTTCACGTATATGTCTGTTCATCGATTCGGTCGTCAACCAAAATTTATTTGAAATGAAAAACTTTGCTTTTTGTGTCAAATATTGCTATTTGGCAAAAATGTGATTAATCGACATTAATTAATTACAAAGCCTCTAATTAATTAGATCATTTCTTTAATCGCGTCCCACCACTAAATAAAATATGAATTAAATCTTTGAATAAGAAGATGTAGGCCTACTTTTGACTGCTCCTGTGTGTGTGTGTGTGTGTGTGTGTGTGTGTGTGTGTGTGTGTGTGTGTGTGTGTGTGTGTGTGTGTGTGTGTGTGTGTAGTTAGTATGAGGTCAAGTCAAACTCCTGTCAAAGGCACCTGTGAACTCCAAAGATGAAAGTCGGGTTGTTGTTTTTATTTATCCTGTTGTTGTTTTCTATCCCTCTGTCATCACACAGTTTCCATAATCTACTTATGAAAATTCATAATCAGACACAACCACAACAGCACAAAACAGGCCGTGCAATGGAGGTGCGGCGCACGATGAAAACAAAGATGTAAATAAATTATATCAACGGGTGTCGCCTCGCTGAGCAGGAGGAGCTCGTGGGGATTGTGACACATCCCGTGTGGCTTTGCCGCTTCCACTTGTCAGCTAAAAAATAAATAAATAAAAAAATTAATCCAGTCTTTTCACCTTAGAGCTTAGGTACGCGGTGCCGCTGTTTCAGGATCATTTTTGTCTGGAGTGGACTTAGCATATATCAGCCTCATTTTCCGCTTCTTATCTTTCCTCCCTCTTCCTTGTCACCTTTTCTTTGATTCTTTCCACTTTGTTTTCAGACCTTGTTGACAGATTCAGTTCTTTTGTTTGTTGTTTAAAGCAAGTGAGGATTTAGCCCCGCACTGACACAGCTTTTGGCCTCGGATCTGAACTGTTTGACTCTTGGCAAACGGCTTTTTCTTTCTTTCTTTCTTTTTTTTTCCCTTCCCCGCGCCCAGTGTAATCCTCACAGATAAAGCAACCTCTTAGAACACAGTGGAGTGCAGCAGTTGCTTAGGCAACAGACTATCCCATCTAATCCAACCTGTTCCCATCTCCCCAAAGTCTGAATACCTGTCGAATTGAAAGGCTTCCTAAGCTCACTACTTGTTAGGCTTGAGTCCTGTGAATAGCAATTCCAGCTAAGATTTCAATAACACCTTGTCGGCTTATTCATTTACATTAAAGTCAGAGCAGCATCTCGCTGGTCCAGTGACTCTGAGGAGAGGATTACACTTTGTTATCATAAAAATTCGAACTAACAACTCCTGAAGCAACAATTTCATGACTTGGAGAACATTCGCTCATAACAATGTGTCCAGCAGTTGAGAACTGACTGTAAAAAATGCAGCTGACCCCAGATTACCCCGCAGAGTGCCACACTGTTGTCTTTGTGCTCCCTCTCCGAAAAATCATTCTTCAATTCAGCTCTTAGTTCCCACCTCAGAAAGAAATGATGGGGGAGAGATGATCTGGCCAAGCGCTTTATAATCTTCCCTGGGGTGCCGGGAGCAGCATAGTGTTGGGGACATAGTATTGATTTATATAAAACTCAATGTTCCCTTCGCTGCCCAGATCTGAGTGAGTCTGGACCGTGAGAGCGATAAGGGATTGGACTAATGTGAGTGCAGAGCAAAAGGGCCTTGATGCCAAATGGATAAGCTCAGAGTTTTAACAACCTGAAAGTTTGCACTCTCTTTGCTGTATGTTTTTTTCTTCTTCTTCTTCATTGTGTCATTGTGTTACTGTGCTGGGTCTTGATGAATTGGAGCATTAAGGATTATGTTCTCCGAGAGATGCCCCTGGTGATTTGGGGTAAAAACTGGAATATGTCAAGTCACAGTGAGTGGAGCTAGCAGCTACTGCATAGATTTTGGCCAGATTTATAAGCCTAATTAGGCCAGTCCACATGGGCACAGGCAACTTTGCAGACTTTACCTTGTCATAGTGTTTTATCTAATGTTATCTAAGGGCAGCTGAATCTTGAAAATGCTGCTGCGAAAGCATATACAGCACTTGATTGGGTCCCAAATTCATATAAATACGGTATACTGCCAGCAAGATGCAAGTTCATTTTGAAAGCACGGTGTTGCAGTTTCCAGCTCAAGCAAGCAACAGAAGTCATTTGTAAACATTTTAATGTCAAATTTCATTTTTCTAATTGTCTTCGGAAACCTGGCCTTATTATTTTCCAATTATCTAGAGTGGCTAGCAAATTGGTTTTCTTTAATTACTTCATTATATTTCCCTACCATATATAATAAACAAACCCTGAAGGATCAGTTGTATTGTTCATTTGTTAATTAAGATATCCTGTTTACTGAAATTCAGGAAACTAGTGAAACCTTTCGTGTCTGCAAAAGGAATTACTGAGTTCAGACGTTTGAACACTAAGTGGATAGTATTGTCTCCCCTGGGATGAGGCAGGGATGGAAGAAGAATTCACAACCTCTGCTTAAGCAAACACAACAATTCAGCATTGTAAATAATACAAGTGAAGTCTTGCATTAGCAAAAGTTGAAAATATTATCAGGAAAATTTACATAAAGGAGAACTTTATCGATTTTACCCAATGTTGTATCAGTAAAAAGAAAAATCCTACCATCTCTGCATGGGGCTCCAGGGCTACATTATGACTGCTAAGTTTTTCTGGGTAGTTTCTGTCTGTAATGTAGGCCCTGGGGATGCCATGAGCACAATCAAGTATGAAATTGCCAAAATTCTGAAAACATAACATTTTAAATATTCTTTTTACATGTTTAATTTATTTAGTGTGTGTCATAGGCACTATGGACTGTAGATGCTGTATGTACCAGATATTCAGGGCAATGATGAGGATGATACACGGAATGCTGTGACTTGTGGATAAAGTATACATTCACCAATCAGGTATAACATTTTGGCCACCTGCACCTGCACAATATTGTTATTGTGATGTTATGTGGTCAAAAATGCTCAGAACCATTGGGCATGGACCGGAGGACCAGTCAGGGTGTACTATGGGGTCTAGAACAGAGGACCTCTCAGGATGTCCTATGGAGTCTGGACCAGGACGTTGGTAGTGGATCCTTTTTGTACTCTCGGTTGTGCAGTGGGGCCTCTGTGAATCAAACTTGTTCCACTGCATCCTGTTGATGCTTGATCTGAATGGAGTCTAGGAAGCTTGGAGGTCAAATCAACATCTTGGGTAATTGGCATGTTCCTCAAGATGTTCCCGATTGATGTTTATGAGATGTGGTGGGGTGCATTTTCCTGCGGAGATATAGGCCAGTGACATTTAGGATTGCCATCTGCATGAAGGAGTGTGCTTGTTCTGGGACAATGTTTATCTGGGCGTCTAAGTCTCATCAATGGATGCCAAAATCCAAAGTTTTCCAGCAGAACACCACATAGTACCAATATGATCGATGTTATTCACTTCACCTGTCAGTGGTCATAATGCTGTGGCTGATCGGTGTATGATGAGAGGCAAGTTATAAACAAAGCAAAAGTCAGTGTGCAAACAAATTGAAAAAGTGGCACAGAATAGGTTAACATCGTTACTATTTTTAGTCAAATGATGATATTTAGATAACTTCATTTGACTATTTTTACAATCCCTTTTTCAACCCTGTTTCTTAAAAATCAAGTTCCAATACATCTCAATTGCACTCTCCATTTGGTTTTAAGTTAAACACATTTTCTGCTTTCTCACACATTTGCTTGTGACGTTTCCCCAAATTTATCTTCATTTTAGTATTTTACTGTCGCTTCGGTTCAGCCAAGCAATCACACATTAGACAGGACACCCAGGAAATGAAGGAGAATCTTCAAATTGTTGGGAAAGGGTTGTACTGTAACCCAAACCATGTCATTTTCCAAAGCCTAACCAGCTAGTTTTGGTACCTAAACCTTACCAAACAGAATGTAAATGAAAATGAAGTCTAAGAATGATGGTGCCACACTGAAAACCATCCATGTTGCTGATTTATGCCTCTACCCTCCTTAGGTTAGGTCCTCCGACTGCATGGTGCTTTAAAACTGGAAGCTTTTCCTTCTATGTCACATGCATGAAAATACATTTAGAATGGTAATGCGAATGCAGTTTTTCTAATCTTGTTGAATTGATTTTGATTCATTTTAAACTGATCATTGTCAGTTCAACAATGTTTCAGTAAGCATACTGAGAGAAATGTTAGGATCAGCACCACTTGCAAAACTAGCACCTTCTTGCAACACATCACATAACCTTATATCGCAGATAAACATTTCACAGGTTACCCTCCTGTGTTTTCTGTCTGTATTTTTCCCACCCCTCCATGTCACTGTCTTCCAGTCATTACTGTATAAATATGACTGTCAATTAGCAGACTTTGGAATGCTGCCTGAGATGTGTAATCTGTCACACAGAAAAACAAGCCTGCTGTTGCTGTGAAAGTTACATCCGATGCATTAACTCTCACATTTGTCAATGTAAGACCTGGACACTGACTCCAATGTATTTAAAGGGACAATAATTTGAATTTCTGTTGGTTTTGTCAAGTGCTTAAAAAAGGTCAGGCAGGGATTTGATAATGGAGACCAGTGTTTGCTTAATAAGACTCTCTTATGACTTTGATGAGTCAATAATGATGTGATTTCCATCAGTGAACATTGATTTCAGTCCACAGTGATTTGAGTCACGAGACAAGACAGATTGACATGTACCTGAGACCCCAATAATTCCTAAACTTTACCAAATGCTCTGAGGTTTTCAACTTTACCATAAAAAAAAAGTTTCCTGAATTAATAAAAAAAAAAAATTTGCAACTTGCCAGACATTTTGATAAACACTGTTTCCTCATTGTGTTTTTATAATTATAACTTGGGTGACATTATGTTCCCTTTGAAGGGTATTTTCATTTGCAAGTCAGTAATACATAAAAGTAATTTCTAGAACACAGGGTTGTAAATGTCTTGTTTTGACAAACTGGGATATCACAGAGAAGTGGTTGAAAACTGTATATTTTAATTTATGCCAGAATACTTAACAATAAGTGCTTCTAAAATAATTGCTACATTGCCGGAGACTGACTTATCAGTTGCCTGACTAATTGTTCCAGCACTGATCTCAAAATGAATAACAATTGAAGCAGTCTACAACAAAAACAGTATTTATGCTCCTTCTTTAGTAAGATAAGTTATTTACAGCAATACCACACAAGGAAAAGGTGAATGTAGGCTCGATTTTCAGTGATTTTCAGTCGACTATATGTACTTAAATGGAAATGTGGTTACCTTGAGCAGTGGGAAAATGCTAAAAAAACAAAAATCCATCTTACATTTGGAATAGATCAGTGATTGGTATAACCTAAAGAAAAGAAAACTTTGAAATTACATCTGAGTAACATAAATTTGCATGACAAATGAAGATGTCTTCATGTTCCTTTTGTCAGTTAGTGAATTTGTGCATTAAGGTTTCTTTTGACAGAACTTAAACTTTTCCCTTTTTCTATTTTGTATTAACTAACATGAACTCTGCTTAATCGTCACCAAATAGGCACCACATTGTGTGCACTCTGTGTCATTTTATGCATTGCCTTTCAAACAGAAAATCTCAGGGCTAGACTCCTTCAGCACAGCTCTCATCCAGTGTTTCCATTACAAAGGGGAGCGCGCATGCTTTGATGGAGAAGGTACTCTCTCGCTCCCTCTCTAAAACCCTAATGATACCTGCTTCCAAGCCTATTTCTGGGACATCAAAGGATCAACTAGCCTAAGTGCTCATGCCACAGTGTGAGGGTACATAGTGGAGCCCGTATTTAGAAACTTCCATCATTACCATACTGATGTAAGGTGAGTTGTTTTTCCATGTGTGCTGCAAAGAGGATGTGGTAGGATCTATCTAACATGAAGCAATGGCGCCATCATATGGACAGGAGTGGTGCTGGCCTCCAGCAGACTAATTTGTTTGAAAAAAACACAAAACCGCAGGAGATGGAGAAGAAGTCTGGTGGAATTCATGTGTGAGTCTAAATAGAAATTGATTTTTGGTGGCAAATAAGACAAACCGAGCGTTTAGGCACCAGTCATCCTGCCCTGGCTGTGAAATCCTCTCTGCTGTCCAAAAGTCGAAACAGAATATGAAGTTCTATGTCTACTATTCAGACGCTGACCTCTGACCTCTCAAATAGGAAACAAATTTCTCCCAGAAATCACAGTGTTCATATTTTTGTTGACTGAAGACAGCTAACCTGAGTCATCTCAACTTGTGATTTTCTGTGATGGGTTGAAAAACATCCTCCAACAGCATCTGCTGCTGGAGGAAGGCCAGAGTGATATATCTGTTGCTTAGCAACCACTTTGACTCTTATTTTGTTGTGCAGGACCACTAACTAGATTTTCAGTCAAGGTTGCATCAGTTTGGTTCGATTATTCTGCAACACTGGGAACATGCAGGAATCAAAGATGAGACTGTTTATCGTTGATGTGTCTATGTTAGTTCTCATTGTCAGTTTTTTTTTTTTTTAATATTTCATTTTTCTGTTGTACAGTATAAAACAAAAGTGAGTACACAACAAATGACAAATGATTAGAAATTGCATTACCTTACACAAATTGCAGTACTTCTAAATTCAACAAAAGGGTATTTGTTCGTATTTAAAATGAAAAATGAATACTTTAGATTTACTATATTAAATTGCAAGCCACACAGCAGGAACTCAATGCAACAAAAATGAGTACACCTCCCCTTACTGCGATTCAAATCTCTTATTTTGTCAATACTTTGTAAATCCACCTTTATTTCTGATGAGAGATGCTCCCTGATATGGAGGATACCAAATTTCTGGAGAGATTTTCCGTCATTCTTCAGAGACAGCTTTCTCACAGCTACTCTTTACTGGAAGGGTTGTGCTACTCTACGTTTCTAGTTAAAATACGCCAAAGTTCTCATATTTGTTTCAAATTAGCCGACTTATTTGGCCCGGCTAAAGTTTTTGCTCTTCTTTGTCTTTAGAAACCCTTGTGTGATTTTGACGGGGGCTTTGGATCAACATCTTGTCAGCCAGTATTTTGATATTTCCACAGACATTCATGCTGCCATCTTGCATCTCTCCAACACTTTTTGCGCTCATGCTCATATTATCACACTCCCACCTCCGCGCTTCACTGTCGGGGTTATACTGTGGTAGTCCTGGCCGGGTTCATGCCAAACATGCTGAGTTGAACAAATTTCTCTTGGTCTCATCTGACCAAAGAATATGCTCCCAATATTTAGAATTCTTTCCATGTGCGTCAGCAATGTTTCATCATGCAGCTTTGTTCCAAACCACAAGTAAGGGTGTTTTTCTTACATGAATTTCGTCACATTAAAGTTGACATGCATTGTCCTTCACACTGCCTAAACTGTCATAGAAACTCTGAATTCCATTCCTAACCCCTGTATCAAGTGTGAAGCGCTTGGTCATGTGTTTTCAGAGCTAGATAGTGCAACCAGTGTAATATCTGTGGCATTTTATAACTATTAATGACAGCTGAAGCTATGTTTTCATTTGAATTGCACTGACAATTATTCCCCATATGGAGCCACGATGAAGACATGTTGTTAGATACAGTCCCTACTTCATTTTGTGACTTTATTCATACAATATGGCCCATCGGAAATCATAAGTGTGCTGATGAAGTTTTTGGTTCACAAGAGAAAACACTATTGCCAGTTTCGAAATAATGCAATTATTAAACAGGGATGCAATTTTGTATCAAATGACATTTAAGTGATACTGTACATGGATGTACTCCCTTCTGTTGTATACTGTACTATGTTACCAAAAGGACTTGAAATGTGGAACTAGAAAGTAACTGAAACTCTGGCTTTCTGTAATGATGTTTGGTGTGTGTTGCTCATTAAGATTTAGTCCTTCCTCTGATGTTATTAAAGGTTTAATTGTCAGTACTGCTTGTGTGCAAGGACACTCCCAAACTATAAAAATATGTATGGTTAGTCATCAATGAATGCAACTCGTTTATTTTTTAAATTCATTCAGCAAAATCTGAGAACCATAGAAGTAATATGTGAGCAATAGTGGTTTCTACTTTAAGCCTCTAAAAAATTATTTCACTATCACTATTTGTCATTTAACACATCATCTTTGAGTAGTTTAATGATGTGTCTTATTGTCTTTGTCTGCTATTACTACTCTGGATTTGTCATATCTGCTTCATTCCCAGAAGTTCTTGGATGAAGCATATGGAGGAAAAAGTCACAGTAAGTGCAGCAGGTGAGTAGCTCAGGAGGGAAACATAAATATCTTCATGTGAGGTATGAAGGCCTTATTTCTCTATCAGAAAACACTTTGCCTCAATATTTGTTGCTTTAAATGTGCTACACAAATAATTAACGGCAACTGTAGTGACTTGACTTTGTGGGCAAGCAAGATTTGGCTTCTAGTTTTTGCATTCATACCACATACATTGTTGTAAAAAGCAGCCAATCAGTGTTGCACAAGTGCCTTTGAGCATGGCTGAAAAACCACAAACTACCCCAAATAACTCCAACAAAGTAAAACAGAATAGAAAAGCAAATTATAGGTCATAAAAATAATCAGTTGACATGGCAGCACCAGTACCATCCAAATTATTCTTTAACTGAGTAGCAGTACTGAAGATATTTTCTATATTCATCCCCTCTGGTGAGTTGCTTCTACAGTTGTCTTTCATCTAAATTGATGGACCGACATCTGCCAGTAAATCGAGCCCACAGTCAAGTTTGGGCCTTCATACTCTACTGTTATCTTTAATTCACATGTTTCCTATGATCTGACAATAAGGTCATATGCTAATTGGAGCAGTTACTTCTGAAGATTTTCTGAGGATGATATTTGTAATTGACGCAAATTTGCTTTGTTAGACATTGATAGGCATTACATTTTGACCCACCATAACAACAGATGGGACCTGTAACAACAGTGAATGAACTTTTGCTAAACTGCAGCCACTATGGCCGCAAGCAGTAATTAAAGGATAATGGTGGTATTGTTATAAACCTTACTGAAGACTGAGCTGAGACAGAGGTGTCATCATCAGCTGACTTGACTGAGAGATAGTGGGATAGTGACAAAAAGGCATCAGAAATAATCTCCTGCTGAGGTACAGTGTGCTCACTGAATGCTCTTTTTTTCTGATAAACCCACTGATAAAGCCAGTCGTGCAGCAACACTGGTCTACTTTTTTACTCTGCCAAGGAACGGTGAAATTATATGATGACTGACGTATGTTTGTCCGTCTGTCCGTTTGTCTGTCTGTTTGAAACATTACTCAAAAACATAATAACGGATTTGGATGAAATTTTCAGGAAAGGCCAGAAATGACACAAGGACCAAGTGATTAGACTTTGGCAGTGATGCGGCTTATAGTCTGGATCTATGGGTTTGTTAAATTCAGTTCAGTTCAGTTCAATTTTATTTATATAGCGCCTATTACAGGTCAAATTTCTGTGTCATTGTGAGATAGCATGGCATTACTGTAACTATGACTACTAGTAAACACTATGTCAGCTGCCTGCTGACAATCATATGATTGCGATCCTACTACAAATTAACCATTGCGAACTTATTGGGACTTATCCTTTGGAAATGACACAAGAAACAATTGATTAAATTGTGGGGGTGTTTCCGAGTCCCATCAATTCCCGCTGCCCACTACATATTTAGTTCAGCCGATTCAGTATCCGTACATAACGTACACATGTGTAGTCGGTTGGAAATGCCATATTTAAAGTTTATTATTTGAACAGACACCCCCTCTAATTTTAGTTTTTAACTGAACTGCTTTAACAGTATGTTGAGGTCAATTCCATTTTTTCGCCAGTAGGTGGTGATCTGGTTCTGTTGTGGATCCATCAGAGAGACTATATCTGTAAGCTCTGCCCATGCGCAGTCCAGAAATAAATGCATGAGGCATGAGGAAGACACTAACTTGGTGCTTTCTCTGTTAATCCACAGGTAAAGCAAAACGTAGCTTTTCTAACTTTATGTTGGTACGGTATTAACTGTATGAGTACAGTGTTAAGTATTTTTGTGATGTGTACAAGTGTGTTGAAACGTGTATTAAGGTAAACGAGTGCTGGCTCAATGCCAAAAGGCTCAGCGTGTTGTTGCTAACTAAGAAGCACTATGGTTTTCATTTAACTGTCAGTGTTGTACAATGGCATCAACTGTGTTCAGTAAAGTCGATGTGTTCTACATATTATCCAGTCTTAGCTTGCTAGAAGTGAGTAAATGTTATTTTTTTTTGCAAGAAGCTCCATGTTATGCTAGTTTCTAGTAGTCTAGCACACTCCCGGGTAAAATAGCACTGCTGGTAAAGTGTATGTGTGTGTGTGTGTGTGTGTGTGTGTGTGTGTGTGTGTGTGTGTGTGTGTGTGTGTGTGTGTGTGTGTGTGTGTGTGTGTGTGTGTGTGTGTGTGTGTGTGTGTGTGTGTGTGTGTGTGTGTGTACATGTGAATGACAGGGTATAACAGCAAATGATGAGTAAATGTCTTAGTAAATATGAGTTGTTATTTTGCTGTGTTTTATGAGTTCAGCCTTATGAGTTTATGTTAATTCATTGTAGATTCATGTGCTCTTATTTGGCTTGAAGAGTGTTGTGTATAATTTCTTATTATTTTGTTACCCAAATTGCTGTTCTATTTATGAGATATTGTGTGTATGAGATGTAGAGAAGCCACACTTTAACTGGAAAGCCTATTATGGGAAATGTAATTAATTGATTGTTGTTTGTTAGTTGTTTATAATGATGCGCAGAACAGAAATAAATGCATGAGGAAGACACTAACTTGGTGCTCTCTCTGTTAATCCACAGCCATTAATTACTTCCGGTTACACAGTGTTTCCTGGCCTGTGTAATCTTTGCTGCCGGTCCAGATTACCCCTAGGTCTGGTGCCGGTAACACATGCATAACACGCACGTGCTCAGCGCAAGGTAATTTTGTTTGTGGGTACATTGATATTAAATGGTCACATTGTATGGTGTCATGATTTCTGCCACGACTTTTTTCAAGATTTCAGCTGTCAGAAATGGTAGGACTATGCAGCCTTGGCGGAGTACTGCACTCTCTGAGTGCTTTTCTTGTTTTAATATTAGCTAACATTAGCCACCATAAGCTACTGATCTTACCAGACTAAATAAGGTCACATCGACAAAACCCTAGTGTACTACACTGGGCAAGGGAGTAATGTATTTTCATGCTTTATGAACATTTTGCTTTGTAATTCTTTCTCTGAAAAGTTCAACAGACACACACTTAAAAAAAAAAGACCCATGATACTAACATGGAAAGTCATGTCAATAGCAACAAAAATACTTTCTGCATTATAAGCCACTAAGGATAAACCTTTAGCATGTTCACATGCAGGGAACATAAAGTTTGCAAGAGTACAGAAACAAAGGCTTTTGAAAATATCAACATTGGCCTCAGACATTATAATATTAGGAAGAAAAACTCTATCCAACTAAAATGACAGTATGTTAACTTACCATCCACTGAAAAAATTAACTTACACGGCCTCCACTATTAAAATGTCTACTGAAAATGTCAGCAACTCGTGAAACTAGCAGCATTTAGAAGGTTTCTACTTACATAGTTACAACAGGGGGCATCTCGATTCTTGCCAGTGAACACAACCCCAACACAGACACACACAGACAGAGTTTACAGACGGATTTCTTGAATTGAATTGCATTTAGATATGGCTAAATTCAAGCATATGTTGTATCAACCAGTCATCGTGTGTTAAATGAAATTCAGATTGAGAGTTAAGGCTGTATTCCACAAAATAATTCAGAGACTTTTCCAATGAAAATGCAAAACCAACCAAACCAAAACCACATGACCACATGTTTGTTTTTTGTTTTGTTTTGTTTTTTGTTTGTTTGTTTTTTATGACAAATGAAAATGGACTTCGGACAAAAAGGACTATGTCAGTAGCAACACTGTGGATTTTGTTTCAGTGATTTTGTTATCCTTGATGAATTGCTTCCACTAAGACCCCTGAGGTTCTAGTCAGCTGCAGATTACTTCTACAGCTGTGAAACAATCTGTTCTACCCAAAGACTAAATACAAAAACTGGGCAGGTTTGAAAAGTGAAGCAATGCAGAAGTGCCTAAAAGCTGCAGTTTGTCTAAACGTCAGCAAGAGACAACACATCCGGTTGCAAAAAAAGTCTGATTGTGTATTAGTTCATTTTGTAACTTATTCCCCATTTTGAATAAAATAGACAATAAAGCAAAGTGTCTTCTAGGGGAGGGGGAGCTATAGTAGTAAATTCTCATCTAAGACAACTTAACTAATAAGGGAACAGGGCACTCTTCCACTTTTAGCATATCATAGTGAAAGAGGCTAAAGGATAAACAAGCAATGCTGTCCTGCCAGTGCAATCCACAGATGGGTTTACAGCCATATCAGTATTTTTCTTAGGTTTTTCTGAACACAAGGCTGCCAGTGTTAAACACACCTCCTCATTTTTGTTTCTGGTAGTTGGTGTATGAGTCCTGCCTCTCAATGATATCACTCAGGCTGTGGAAAAAAAAAAAAAAAAAAAAAAAAAAATATATATATATATATATATATATATATATATATAAACAACTTGGACAACTTAGATAAAGCCCGTATGTAACAATACTCCTAATAATAAGAATGGTAACATCAAACAATGAAGCAAAGGCATTTTTGAATATTCCACTTTTGTCATTCCCTTATATGTTACACTATAACAGGCTGGTTCCAAACAAGTGCAGAGTCTTGAAACAATCTGGATCCCTGAAAACATGCTGCAGCACAAAAACACCCATCTTTACAAATTATGTAATCTAACTTGTGCAAAATGCAACATAACAAAAGTCAATACAATCTGTTTCCAAAACCAATTTAGAGACATCTCATAACTGGAGAGCTGTGACATTCTATTTTGCTAAACGTAGAAATATTAAAATTTCATTTTCGGCTTTTTGTTGTTTGTGACAGGCCTGTAGCAGAGAATAATTCTCCTTATTTCTGTTGTTGTGACTGCTGGGAGGAAAGTGACAGATTGTTTTTGGCAAGTTGCTAATAGAGTGCAGTTTCAGCAATGACAAGTGTCGCTATTTTCTCTTGTGAAGGGACACACTTCTATTACAGATAGGGCAGATCCAGCTTGTCAAGTTGCAGAGGGGGAGCCTAGAAAACATACACCTGCAATATGACACTATTCACATTTTTTTTTACAAATAAAACAAAAAATGAATCCTGTGAGTAGCTTTTGCGTGTTGAAAAGAGTTGGAGGAATGGAAAGTGGAAAAACCTTGCAGTATCTTCTGTGATTCAGAGGCAGAAATAAAAAAGATAGAAACAGGCCTAGAAACTTTGCTGTCCAGTAGTTCACATGGTGTAAACTAGAGATACACAGTGTACAAAAGTATGAAATAAAAATATGAGAGAAAGATGGAGAGAGCAAGAGAGAGAGACTGGCTAGTTGTTCTTGTATAGCAGCTGTTGACTAAGGTGTTGTATAGCCTCATGGCAAAGGGGACAAAGGATGTGCTGAACTATTCAGTCCTGCAGTGTCGCAAGATGAACCATTCGCTGGTGCTGCTTTTCAGGCCTGCCAGGATGTTGTGGAGGGGATGATTGCATGTCCAACCTCCTGCCAAGCCCTGAACTAACCTTGTTCATCACCTACTGCAGCCGCCCAGGGACCTCCTCCTCTAGGCTGCCTCCTCAGCAGACTACAGCCACCACCAAGAGGTAAAACACAAGCAGCATTTCATTGCAGGCATCAAACGTGAGTGAGAACGAGTAAAAAGTGAATGAACTAAAAATTTGCAGGGGGGGAAATGGTCTAGGACAGGGGTGTCAAACTCATTTTAGTTCAGGGTCCACAAATAGGCCAATTTGATCTCAAATGGGCCCGAGCAATAAAATAATAGCATAATAACCTATAAATAACAAATTCCCCCCTTTGTTTTAGTGCAAAAAAGTACAAGTACATTCTGAAAATGTTCACACTTAATGAAAAATCTTTTGACAAAACATTAAAACCAACCTGAAATTTCATAAGAAAAGTGAGGGCAATTTCAACAATATAATACCTCATTTTATCATTTGCAAAATTGCTTTACAACTCACATATCACAGTGTATCTAGAACTTAACAATATAGTATTTTGCTTTATGAACAAAATAGCTTGTCTAAATTTAGAATGTATTTAAAATTTATAGTTTTACAAATTTGCAATTTATAATTAATGTATTCTCTGCAATTTTTGCCCTTTGCAAAGTCGTCCTGCGGACCAGATTGGACCCTCTGGCGGGCCAGTTTGGGCCTGTGGGTCGTATGTTTGGCACCCCTGGTCTAGAAGAAGTGGGCAAGTTTGAAGGAGATTGGATTAGCAGTGTCTTTTTTTAGGTCATCAGTCTGGCCTTTGGGTGTGCCTGTAAGTGGGCCCTAGTTGTTCCTCTTAGAGAAACCAAAATTTGGTTAGAATTTGCTCTTCGTTTGCATGGAAATACAACTATTGAACAATTTGTTCACTGTATGCAAAGAGACCAAACCTGGCGGCGACCTCTGTGGCTGACAAATTAAGCCAGTGTGGTGCAGTTTCCCAAAAGACCACATGAGGCTTGCTCTTAAAGTCAATCAATCCACATAGATCCACTTGTTAAAATGTCCAAGTTTACAGCAGAAATTAATACGTTTACAGCCTGGTACAAAAACAGTTTTGTTTGCTATAGCTGTAAAAGGGTGCTATATTTTTATATAACTTATCAGTTTAAATAGTTTTAAGGCTTCAATCTTTGCATACTTAAGGCTGTGACTGCTTTGAGGAACAACATGGCTGCTGTTATTGGACAGTCCATAGCCTGTTTCTGCTCCAATGATGCCATCTGTTTGTACATTTTCAGACAGCAGTCCAGGAAACCTATGGTCGACATCCCATTACTGAGGGATTTGTTCATTGCTCGTCTCATTGCTGATGTATGGACATGGCTGTGCTTCCCCCACACGATGAACTCAAACCAAGCATGGATTGTGTAAGGAAGTTTATATGCAAGTGACACTATCTGGTTCCTAACCTTTGTGGTTATTTATTGCACATTTGTAGAAATATATTCTCAGTCAATGTCTGCATAGGAATTGAAGATTTTCTGGCTTTTGGTAGTTTGCTTAAAAATACAGACATAACACTGTAATGTCACCAACAGGAAGTAACTTAGCAGCTGATCAAAAAGTGAAAGAAGCAAATTCGCCATTTATTTAATGGCAATGCAATGTTTCCAAGCATAGTCGGGCCACAAAGCCACATTTTTAGACCATTCTGAGTCCTCGTGAAATCATCAGAATCAGCTTTGCTGTCATTATACAATGTATAATGAAACTGCATGTGACTTCTGTCATTATATTCATATAACAAACAGGACAAAAATATATAAAAAAACAAGGAAAATGTAAGTCTATAAGGGTCTCAGTGTGGAGACTGGGATCAGGCCATACAATCATTTTGCAAAAAATTGATGTCAATTTTCCATCAGACTCTCATCAAGAACCTGCCAGCACTTTAGCTTCTGAAAGTAAAAGAGTTTCAGTGGGATTACAAATCATCACATTTTAAATTGATTGCCTTGTCACTAAAAAACTAAGCACTTGGCTAAATAATGCATTTCTGCCATACAAAATTATTTGTCATCTATCGTGACAATAAATGATCTTGGAAGTCATTTTTAAAGTCTCAACACCAAATGATTCTAGGTTTTCAAATGTGAGTATTTACTGTTCTTGTTACTTTTACTTGAGAGTAAGTTCAATACTGTTGGGTTTTGGACTGTAGGTTGGACAAAACATTTGTTCTCACCTTCTGCTCTATGACATTGTGAGGGGATTTTTTTCCTTGTCTTCTATTGTTTTATAGTGTATATTTTATAAAATAATAAACTGAAAATTGTTCCAGTCTTATTCAAAACGCACGTGTCTATGTGACTGAATAATTGCACAGAGCTGATCTCTGCAGTATCGGACAACAGAGATGTTCCAATGAAGTGTGAATTAAAATTAAAGGCTGATAGATGAGCTGCTGCCACCTGCTGGCACACATGGAATATGACAGGAAAAGACTTGATTTGTTTCTTGCCCTTCAGCATGTTTTTTTTTTTTGTTGTTGTTGTTTTTTTAAAAAAAAAACATTTGACACATGCTTGAAATTGTGACACATGTACACAATGTAAAAACACTCTCAAGTTTCAGCTTCTATAGACTGATAAAATCCTTTATGTCACAGTATAATACGACTTCTTCACCCCAGTGGTTGTTTTCTGTGTGATCAGCAGAGGTCATAGTCTACCCATGTTCGCTGGGATTACACAGGGGAAAAACTGGCCTCAGATCAGTTCTGCAAATTGAAGGATATTTTATGTAACCAATCTCAGGTTTCCATTGTTCTGACTGACAGATGTAGTCTCACCAGTTCATGCAGATGTGATTTCACTCAGTTTTGCAGAGTCACATTTCATGAGTTTCTAGCAATCAAGAAGTCTGGTTCAAGTTTATTCCGCTGCTTATGGAATGGAAGGTTTTTGTCTATTGATATTTTCTCTATGTTGTTAATCCACAGTGACCCAGGTTCATTAATGGTCTCTCCAATTAATCTTTACTTATGTTCCCTAACCGTATTCTGTTAAACGACATGTACGCCGCTGAAGTCTATAATAATTTACTGTAAAATTTTGTGTTTTTCCTCTGAATTGGTGCAGTCATGACAAATATTTAAGCTTTCCTAATAGCTTTTCAACCGTGGAGAGAAAATGAAATATTCATATAAAATAGACAGTAACAAATCAGTTTTCAGTTTGTGTTCACATGTCAGATGTCTGTGAGTTATAACAGCTCCACCCAACAGTGATGTTTTCCCTTTAAATTGCTTACATGGTTTAATTTCAAGAAGCATTGAAATGACTCAATATCTCACTAAAAATCAAAAATTAGAGATAAAGCTCAAAACCTGATAACAGTGCTCACATGATAATGCTTCACTATTAATAATCTAATCAGATCTTATGTAATAATGTAATCAGAAAGAGGGACCAAACCACTGTTTTCAACTCCATAATTTATCTAAATGTTTCTGCAAATACTTGTTTACTTTTAAATTATCTGAATGCTTCTTTCATCACTGTTGAAATTGCAGCTGGGAAATGACGTCAAATGCAGAAACATTCCTCTATTTTGAATTTGTGTCCACAGTGAAGAACTTTTTTCCATGTAGGCCATCATCTGTAGCTCCAGAGAAACTAAAGATGAAGGTTTTGTAAGTTGTAAGCTGCATAAAAGTCACCGTCCAGTTATTTTCCACTTAAGATTTGCCACTCGAGTGCAAATAAATCTGAGAAACATGCAAGACTATTAAACCGTGTGCTGTCCAGAAGGTGTGGAAGTCATGGACCACTGACAGCCAACTGACAGATGAGCCTCCTTAACATGGGACAGATGTTTTTAGTGACACTCCAGCCTGTCAGGCTTAATGAAATATTAAGTCTGATTGCTGTGCAGAAAAAAATTGTACACCGGTTTAATTGAAATTTATTTTTTCTTGCATTTGTATCCTCTCTGTTGGCATTTGAAACAGACAGAATGGAAAGTTGTTTATCAGTGGAAGGAGGTGTGGACAGATGCCTTATTTAACACATCATCAAGGTCCAACCAGGTGTCTGGAGGCCACATGGAGTCAAAGTTCTGGACTGTACAGGTATCTAACTTTGGCTACTCCTCTTTGTTAACTAACAGTAACTTTTTGCTCTGGAATAAAATACAAATATTTGGCATGTACTTTCTGTGTAATAATGGAAGAAGTGATCAAGGAAGTTCCCACCTACTGTGTTGATTTATGAGCACTAAGTCTTTGTTTGTGTGGAGCTGGAAAATCTTAAGCTGGCAAATAATGACACAGGGCCGTCTGCAGATTCACTTTGGGAACTGTGACTAAACTTTCTTTCTGTTTGTCTGTCTGTCATTTTTTTCTGACTGGCTTTCCAACTGTGTCATTGAGATCTTGCCCACCTGCTTCACTGTGCAACCAGAGTCCAAAGGTGTCTGTGGACAACAGTGCCTCCTGGTGGTGCAGTTGGACTCCTGCTCAATCTGTGCTCTAGGTTACTATACACTGATCAGGGCCAAATTGTGATGACTAGAGGACTGGGTCAGAGCATCTCCAAAACTGCAGCTCTTGTGGGGTGTTCCTGGTCTGCAGTGGTCAGTATTTATCAAAAGTGGTCCACGGAAGGAACAGTGGTGAACAGGCGACAGGGTCATGGGTGGCCAAGGCTCATTGATGCACGTGGGGAGCGATGGCTGGGAATAAAGAATTTTTTATAAATGTTTTTGCGGGCCACTGGGACTTTATAACGTCTGCCTGATGGAAGTAACTGGAAGGAGTGATGGAGGGGGTGAGAGGGGTCTTCTGTGATCAGAGTGGCTTTCTTGATCACAGAGCGGTTATACAGTTCAGTGGCATGAGTTTGTGGTGAACCAATGATTTTGCAAGCCTGACTAACAATATGGGAGAGTTTTGTGTTTCGTGGAGAGGGAGCTGTGCAAGGATGAAATGTTGAATGTGAGGATGGATTCAATGAGTGAGGTGTAAACCAGGGTTAAAATGCCTCTGCTGAGTCCTCAGTTTCCTCAGCAGGTGAAGGCGCTGCTGTGCTTTTTTGTCAGGGTGCTCATGCTGAGCCCTGTGCTTCACCAAAAGCACCAACAATAGCCACGTAAGCACATCAGAAATGGACTACGGAGCAATGGAAGAAAGTGGCCTGGTCTGATGAATCATGTTATCTTTTACATCACGTGGATGGCCGGGTGCGTGTCTGTCGCTTACCTGAGGAACACATGGCACCAGGATGCACTATGGGAAGAAGCAAGCCGGCAGAGGCAGTGTGATGCTTTGGGCAGTGTTCTGCTGGGAAACCTTGGGTCCTGCCATCCATGTGGATGTTACTTTGACATGTACCACCTACCTAAGCATTTGCAGACCATGTACACCCTTTGATGGAAACAATATTCCCTGATGACTGTGGCCTCTTTCAGCAGGATAATGTGCCATGCCACAAAGAAAAAATGGTTCAGGAATGGTTTGAGGAGCACAACAATGAGTTTGAGGTGTTGACTTGGCCTCCAAATTCCCCAGATCTGAATTCAATCAAGCATCTGTGCAGTGTGCTGGACAAACAAGTCCGATCCATTAAGGACCCACCTCGCAACTTCCAGGACTTAAAAGATCTGCTGCGAACCTCTTACCACAGCACCAAGGTCTAGTGGAGTCCATGCCTCGATGGGTCAGGGCTGTTTTGGCAGCAAAAGAGTGACCAGCACAATATTAGGCAGATGGTCATAATGCTGTTGGGTTATTTTATACAATAATACAGATTTTATTCATTGTATGTGTTGGTGTATCCTTTCTTCTCACAGCTAGAGGTGTGAAACTATATCTGAAACTTTCAAAGCTCCTCTTGGGAAGCGGCTCTCAGGCCATCTGGGAGCTGTAATACCCCCAGAATGTTCTACTCTGTGGTCTTTTCACAGTTGGACAGAATCAGAACACATCCACAGGTTGATCCAGGGGTCATCCTTTTGTTCCTACTAGGTGTGTAAATAGTTACAACTAGCACCTGCACTTTCACAGAAAAAGGGAGAACAGAGGTTTTGCTTTCATACTGCAAAATCGCATCAGTCGGTTGGTATCCTATGTAAAGGAGGAAGCACTGAACGGAACTTATTGGACTATGCGTCACTGTGGAGGAGCATTAGCTGAAAACAAAGGTCAAACTTAACTGCTTAAGATTCTTAGGGCCTCACAGAAGAGCCTTAACTCCAAAGCTTGGATTCACTTTTCTTAATGTCACCACTCAAAGCGTGTCAGTAGAGTTCAGTGTCAGAATGATCAGGGATGTAAAGCTTTTTGGAGCTTTTCTAAATTCTTAGACAACTTCTACATTGTTAAAGTTATAAGAGTAGTTTGAGATTTTGGGAAGTACACCTAGTTACTTTCCAACCTAAATCAATGAGAAGATTCATACTACCTCCATGTACTGTATGTCTGTTAAATATGAACCTGCAGCCAGCAGGCAATTAGCTTAACTCAGCATAAAGACTGGAAACAGAGGGACACAGGAAGCCTCGATCCGGTGGATAGATTAAATAACTTCATCTGGGTCTGTTCTTTACATATCTCAAAAACTGTACATCCATTTTACTTCAACTTTGGTATGTGTATTGCTGGAGACCCAAGGAAAAGCAGTGTTGAGTACAAAACAGATTGGGTGAGCGTTGGCCATATTGGAGGTCTTTTCTGGGCTCTTCAGCCTGGCTTTTTGCTGCCTGGCGGTGGACCCTATTTTGTTTAGCAACATCATTAAAGGCAAACATATGTTGACCTGTTCCCATCCTCATAATTACTCAGTTGCGAAATACTGTGGCAGTTTCCTCTTTTGTATTCAAGAGCCAAAGTGGAAAAGGAACTCCCAGATTCGAACAGTAACCCTAATTTAAAATCCCATTGCCTTTCTTAAATATACACTAGCACAAAATACAGCAGCTACTGTGTGGTATATTAGAAAACCTTGGGATAGAGTGTCTCACAATGCTGTGTCTCAGTTAGTGTAGATAAGGACTACTACTGTTGTTTATTTAGTATTCATGGTTCTTAGCTTTTAGCAAACGCCATTTCCCATAAGCCTGAAATGTTCACAGACTAAATGGCACAGCTCAACAGAGGACTCCCTGAGTGAGTCAGAGTATTGTGTTACCTCCTACATGCCTGTAATAACAGCAGGACAAAGAGGTTTTTAGATAGCAGATAACTTCAGAAGAGAGGGTTGGGGAATTTTATGGACCAAACCAGCTTGCAATGATCCAAGTACCCAGACTGCCACACTCATAGTTTATTAAATTGGAGTTTTTTCTGTTCCCACAAAGTAATCATGGTTACTTTTTGTCAAAATCACAAAGGTTTCAATTCCCTGTAGCAACTGCTGTAGCGAAAGCCAATTTCTTTTCTTAGATTCTTGAAAGTAAAAGACCAGGAAAATGTTAAATTCTTCCAGAAAGAGTGATGAAAGAAATGTTGAATTAGAGACTGCATTGTGTAACTGAAGTTAGTAGAATAGAGCCTCGCCCGGATGTAGAGTCATGACTTCAGCTCTCTTTTCCTCTCTCATTTATTTTACCAAAAGTTCTGAAGATTTTTTTTTCACTTACCATGGGAGTTTGGCAAGTGAGTATGCAGACTAATGTCAGTTTGTAATGAGTCCATCTTCAGTGGTCACTTTTCCCCTTCGGATGTAAAAAGTAATCGACATTTCTTCTGTTTCACTTAAGCTACCCTGGTGCTCGAAATGCCTCAACCCCAGCTAAGTGCTGAGGAGTTGCTTGGATGTGAGTGCCAGATGAGTGAAGTTGTATACTTTGGGAGCTATTCAAGTGGTTTCAGTGTGGTTAGACAACCCATTTGCAATAGATCCAGTGTGGTTTTACCTTCCAGCTGGACTGAAGCAGAAGAAGCCAAAGCTTTAAGGAGCAAATGCAGAAGCATTCCACTGCCATGAGCTCCTCCAAATATTTGGAAAGCTACAAGCCCGACAATAATCTGCAGTGTCAGTGTGGATGATGCACCGGTCACCAGGCAAGCCTCACTGCTCAGCTTCTATCACGCTGGATTCAGCAATCATGAGCAGATAAATCATAGGCCCACTATGCATAGTATAACCTCTGCAAACTTGATTAGATCAGTTTAATGACAAGCCATGTGTCTTGTTATTGATGTGGCATCATAGAAAGTACCCAGGACATGGTTGCTAGAACTTGGGCTCTCATTTAAATCAGTGTGTTAAACCATTAGCCAAGATGCAGCATGTGGAAGTGCTCAAGCTGCTCCCCTCTGAAGACCATCTAGCCATGCCGGAGAACAGCAATTAAAGCTGAAGAGATAATCATAGCTATGTAAGGAAGCATGGACTCATTCACTGTGACATTGTTACGCTTTGGTGTGTTCGTAAAACACACCAAAGCGTAACAATGAGTGCAAGATATAGCAATAAATCGCAGAGAAAGATGTCTCTGTGGTTTCTCTCTTCTTTTTTTTTAGGGGGCATTTTGCCTTGATTGGACATTTGGCGTATAGATATGCAGGCAAAGGGAAAGGAGAGAAGGGTAATGAGGTGGAGCAAAGGTCAAGCACTCAGCTGCTGAGGGCATTTTCACAAATGTGGTATGCACCCTCAGCACTCAGCTAATGGGGCACTCTAGTGTTTCTGTTTCTTCTTACAGTAAATTATACTTTACCCATGTCAAGCTTTTAAACCATCTTTAAGTCAACCAGCAAAATCCTATGAAATAATACTTTATAAGTATATAGGGCTGCAACTCATGATGATGACTTTTATATCAACTTTAACAACGATTCATCAATTAATATACACGTTAATTTTTCTACAACAAAACAAATATTTATTTTTCATTTAGGTTCATTTTATATTGACAAACTATATGCTATTGTATGAAATGTAAACTAGGGCTTGCATTTGCAGAAGATCAGATGAACAGTTGACGAGACATGCAGAGAACATAAAGACACAACGTCAGAGATTCTTTCATTTATTAGTAAGAGAGATACACTACCGTTCAAAAATTGTGTCACCGAGACAATTTTATGTTTTCCATGAAAACTCACACTTTTATTCATGTGCTAACATAACTGCACAAGGATTTCCTATTCATCAATTAGCCTTTTAACACCATTAGCTAACACAATGTAGCATTAGAACACAGGAGTGATGGTTGCTGGAAATGTTCCTCTGTACCCCTATGTAGATATTCCATTAAAATCAGCCGCTTCCAGCTAGAATAGTCATTTACCACATTAACAATGTCTAGACTGTATTTCTGATAAATTTAATGTTATCTTCATTGAAAAAAAAATGCTAGTGTAAGTCTTTTTTTTTTTTTTTTTTAAACCAGACTTAAGTTTATTCTCAATAGAGATAAATGGATTTGATGTCTGTAATGTTGGTCTGTTAGTGGGATTTGTTGACCACAAAGTATTGTCTTAATCTCTAGGAGGTTGCAAATTCAGTTGAAGTAGCTGGTTTTCTAGTGGGAAATCAGACCTTTCGTCCAAGAAGTGTCCAGTTTTTCCTTTACTTGAATTTTCTGTAGCAGTATTGAATTTAGCAACATGTCTTACTTTTACTGAACAAAAGTGACTAAAATATCATACTTTTAAGTTGTTTATACTCTCAGCTTATTTTGAAATAACACAGGCTTCCCAATACTTTTGACATATTCAAATACTTCAGTGTATTAGAGTTTTTTGTGTTGAATAAGCCACTACCCAGTGTCTGCTTTACATTAGTGTCCCCACTGCAGCTGAATTTATTTCACTGATGTCAGCTGCGTAATTGCTGAAGAAGTGTTAATAGTATAATCTAGCAGGTCCTCCTGCCGACACACAGGCTTGTAAAATGTTGAGGTCATATTTGGCACATACAAGTCCACTGGCTGAGGAATGCTGTTAAATGCCAAATGTGGAATTGTATTTATTTTCTGTGGTAGCAATTTTTGAAGTGAGTTTAGGCAGATGCATGGGATCTGTTGAATAAAACTGATTCAGGCATAAAATGCATGATTGCATCAGTTTATGTTGTCAAAACCATTTGGTTACTTTACAAATCTTGCATTCTCATATTAAGAGTGTGGTAACTTTTGCATGCGGCACGTATAAAACATTTTTACATGAGCTTTGCTACAGAAAGTAAAGATTTCACAAGCAAAGGTTATTCATGGCTGTTAAAAAAATAGTGTAAATGGAAAGTGTTTAATATTTTTCCCTTTATTAGGCACCAGCAACAGTTGTGATTTGCAAAATTTTCCGTCTTCATCAAGATAACATGCACTGAGAGGGTTCTACCACACAAAGTATCTCCTGCAACTGAGTCTGATTAGTTTCAATGTGATTTGCTTTAAATTAGTTCCATACGTCAGGGATACTATCTGTGAGGCTGCAGAAAAAGAAAAAGAAAAAAAAGGCCATTGACCACTGCTAGAAACATTGTGTCCTTAGAAGCTGCCAGATTTTTTTTTTCCACTTGTACTTGTGGGAGAAAATAAAGGAAGAAGTCTAACTAGAGGTTTCCCTCCTGCTGCGTCTCATGCCAAACTTCCAGCATCAGTGGAAGACTTGGCAAAGCAAAGTCCTGACGAGAGAATGGCTTTAAAATAAGACACAGCCCAGGCCTGTCAAAAGAATAGTTGGACGATAGGCATGACGGCTTTCTTGCTGAGAATTACATGAGAAGATGAATACCCCTCTTACATCTGCCTGGAATATACAGTGAGCTTAGCTTTTATGCTAAGCTAACCATCCAGAGCTCATGACCATACGTAAAAGCTGGAATGTAGTCCAGCTGGTAAAGCAACCATGACGGTCTGGTATAACACTTGCATTACTGCTGATGCTGCAACGATCCATTGGTTGATCTCTTGCGTAAAATTCCTTGGATTTGTCCCATTTACTGTCTATTGAACTGCAACACTTACAAATCCTTCATCCTTCTTTAAAAATGTTCTACTTGTCAACATTTACTGTAATGCTCCAAATCACCACATCAAACTCCTCACATGGGAAAATGCAGTATAACAGATTCTGATACATAGCAAACCTCTTGGGCTTTCTCTGTCGTTATTCTTTGTTTGGCTCAGTTACTCCAATATTATAACTTGCCATTGTGCAGAGTCACAAATGAGCTGGTGTGCTTGAACTGCAGCAATAGAAAGTGCCATGGCCTAATTGAGAAAATGCAGAAGTCATTCATGCTTCTGTAATCTGTTCCAACCAGGCAGAATTGGCTTGTCCTCTCCGCATTTCAAACTGCAATTGTGTATTTCTGTTGGCTTTTTAGTTCTTGTAAAAGTAAACAAATCATCTTGTTGTTCCCAAGAAAAACAGTGCCAAAATATAATGAAGTGCATATGAAGAAATCATTTGAGATTGCTTACAAGTCAAAGGAGCGTTATGTCTATATTTATAGATTCCAACAATCCCAGGACAGTAATACTTTACTATGTGGTGCAGTCCTCTCATCCAAGAATACTGTTTTTGGCATTGCAAAGATTTAACAGGTCATTTTCAAACTAACACTGATTTATGTGTAAGAGCGTGTATCCAGTGTCTTCTGCTGGACTGCCTCCAAGGGGATTTTTTTTTCATAGTTAATGTTCCAGACATGTTATTTTTTTTCTTTTCCACTTTATCATATTAAGTTACTTTGCATTTGCTCTGCAGCTATTTCTGATATCAGGATTTCCCGAGCTCCTAAATGCTGATTGAAATGCCATACGTTTGAAGTAAGGCATTGAGGAGAACAAAGGACAGCACAGGACAGATAATCTTGGAGAAACAGTGTGGAAGAGGCCACACCTGGCAATTTTATGAATTACTGTGCTGGTGTTCATTGGTTTACTTTTACTACATGACTTGTATATAGCTTTCATCTGTGTGGATGTCTAGCATGAAGTTAAACCAGACCAGTTCTCTTCACTGACAGGGTTGAGAGGCCCTGATGACATTTAATGCACAATGTGAAGTAGGACCAATCTGTCCAATCAGGTCGCACAATACTCACCTACCACATTAAAGGTGGTAAACATAACAATCTTGACAGTTGCTGCTGGGGTAGACGGGAATGGCAATACTTAGAAATGACTGTCACACCCTGCCTTTGGTATACAAAGCTGCAGACAGGGCAGCAAAATGTCATTAGGAATTATGTTTATATTCTCCATTCATTCAAGTGTTTTCTTCTGCTTATCTGGGATCAGGTCATGGCGGCAGCAGGCTAAGCAGGACATTCCAGACTTCCCTGTTCCCAGCAGTGTTTTCCAGCTCCACTTGGGGAATCCCAATGCATTTCTCAGGACAGATAACTCCTCTAGCAAGTTCTGGGTTTTTCCTAGGGTATCCTCAATGTTGGGCATGCCAGTGTTCACAATTAAAGCATAAAATGGTGCTCTTATTTTGTAGCAAAGTGGAAATTAAGAAGTTGCAAGTTTACAAAGTCTTACCATTTGATCTGCTTGCCACAATTGGACAAGATCCCATGGCCCTCAACTTCTTTTGTTTGTTTTGTTTTGTCCAATGTTTATATTCAATCGAATTTCAGTTCAGAATTTATGGTTTTAAACCCTTCCTCAGGGATCATTTAAGAACAGAAAAGTTTAACTGAACTTTAACTTTACTACTTAATTTCCTTCATTCAACTGCTGTGGAATTAACAGGTGAAATTGGTGGGGAATAACTGTGTCAGATTAGACTCACATGGTGCAGCACTGTGTGATGTATGCAATTAGTGTTCACCTTTAACCATGTGCTGAGAAGCACGGCAAATTGTCAGCCTTTTAGCTGGCTGATGGCTTCTCTTTAATGAAGTTTTCAGGATGACACATTACAGGGAGCAGGTCGGGCCCCATGCCTGCGCTTCAGACAGGATGGACCAACTGAAGTCATTTCCTGACATCAAAAACTGTCTGTGAAACTCAACACTGGCTTATTGTAGCCGCCCTCGCCGCATGCTGAGCACCACTCAGCTGTACTGGGCTGTGTTCACAGAACATTAACACTGAAAAATCTTCTTCTAGCCAAGATAAACAGCAGGTTTATTCTGTGAAAAAGTTCTACTTCCTTGTCCTAACAAACATGCTATGCTGCTTTCTTTGTATATACAGTATATCCCCTCCTTTTAAAATGGGTCAGTGTTTTGCTGACTCTACAAGTAAACTGAGCTTGGACGGGGTATTGTGTATTTTGGTTTTCCCTCCAGCCTTTAAAGCATTGTCTGCATCTATCTGCTGTATTATAGTGAACATGATATGACAGCAAAATCTGGAGGGTGTGTCCTTAAATTTGTAAAACATATTAGGCCCTGACAACAAAACAATAGCAATATGTACCAACAATAGACATTTCATCAACAGCAGCAAGGAAGTTGCTTGGTGAGATGTTTGATAGCGTCACTGAAATGCATTAGGTGTGAACTGCCAGTCAAAGTGACAGCACATGACAAAAAGGCAAAATTCAGTTGCATGAACAAATGCCACGCATGCTCCTTCCCTGGATCATAAACAGTGTATCATACCTGAATAATGGAGCCCCTTTGCCCTCTGTCGCTCCATACAGGCCTCCTGAGGTGCACTAGTCCTCCCCCTGGTGGAGGATGCAGCCAACGGGCCAGTTTCACGGTCAAAAAACACCCATGACGCTGTTCCCCATACCCCCTCTGTTTAAGTTAAATCTCTGCCAGCTGATGTTCATATTGTTTTAGAATAAATTCTGAGTGATGGCTTACTTACTTCATTCGTAAAAACAGTGATTGCTGAAAAGTAATTAAAGCACTTGGGAAGTCAGTTTCACATTTTAAGTATGTCTTTATGATAGTAAATATCTACAACTCAATAGGCAGCAATCATAGTTTGAATGAAAAAACAAAATCTTTCATTAAATAGTTGTGTTCTGTGTTCCACATTTTCATTATATCATTGTATTGCTTCATTTACTGTTTTTATTGAGATATATATTGAGCAGAGCTTTTACTTTTACTGGTCCGGCCCTTAACAACCATCAAAATTTCTCATGTGGCCCCGTATGAAAATTAATTGCCCACCCCTGGTTTAAGTGTTAACGTACTACAGGTGGCCTGTCATTTAATATGTATCAATGTAAAATTTTTCCTTCATTCTCATTTATTTATATTTATGTATGCAGTTTGTTTGTTTTACAATCAATCCATCAGATTTTATTTGTATATGACTTTTCATACAAATGAAATACAATACAAAAAAATTATAATTATTATTATTATTATTATTATTATTGAATATTAAAATGATTTGCTGTGTGCCTCGATGACTAAGTTAGTGATTCAATTCCAAAAATGTGGTTAAATTCACATGAAACCTTCCTCTTCTGTTTTATTTTTGATTTAAAATGTCTCGTTAAAAATGCTGAGAATATTTTAACATCAACTAGAGTTAAACATTTTATGATGATAAAATGTGCAGCTATATCAGCCAGCCCTAGCAAACATTCACTTAAACCCGAGGTTGAACCAATTAGAATTTGATGGCCAAAGGTCGAGTCCATTCTGACCTCACGCCCACCCCGTTCCTGTGAACATGATAATGCAGGAATGGCTGGGGGGAATTTCGTTACATCTAGCAGAAAGGTCCATTTAGGCCTTGTCCACACGTAGCCGGGTATCTCACAAAACGAAGATATTTTTCTACGATTCGGCCTGTCATCCACACGAAAACGCAGATTTACGTCATCAAAAACGATTCTTTTTAAAAACTCCGACCAAAGTGAAGATTTGTGAATTCTCCGTTTTATGCGTCTGCATGTGGACATCAGTAACCGGGGTTTTGCGTTTCGAAACGTCACCACCTGCGACAAAATATGTTCTTACGTCACATATGCGACCTGTGTTTACATTCGGTAACAGTATGGATGCTCTCACAAGGTTTTGGCCGCTGTTTCTTGTACAGGCGCTTTTTACTTGCTTGTTTTTACAAGCCCAGATACTGCTCCACATTCAACAACACAGGCGAAGGACAACGTTAAGGACGGTTATTCTTACTCTGATTGGATAAGATTTGGGGAACTACTGCCACCTAAAGGTCCGGCATGCTTATGAATGTGCTTAAAAACGCACTTATGCGGTTAGGTGTGGATGAAGTTTTTTTCTAAAAACGAGGTGGTGTGTACGTAAGTTTTTTTCTAGACGGAGGGGGCAGGATATTCGGTTTTACAAAGACCCTGCTACGTGTGGACAAGGCCTTAGACTCAAGAGTTAACTGATTAGAATTTGATTGTGAAAGATCAAAGGTGACCGTGACCTCATATGCTAATCATGAGAAAACTTCCCACAAAAATTGAAGAGGATAAAATGATGAAGTGAAAATATTTAATGTTTGATTTAATGTAACTTGACCAGACAGTAATTGGACTTTCTCTTTGTTAAATGGCAAAATTGGGGAGTTTTTCCTTATCCATCTATATACACAAGTTGTTCTTTGCTGTACATATTGTGAAGCAGTTTTGTAACGTATATGACAGTTTGACTTGATGGGATATAAGGACTTTTATTTAAAGCTGCTCTAGTGAATATTTTACGTTAACAATGTTTCTAATGACTATATTAAAGGGTCTTATTCATCATGTTGAACCCACAGAGAATTATTACCCAGATCCGAAGTTTCCCTCACCTATCAACCTGCAGCACACTGTTTTGGTTTTACAGTCTGCAGCTTTTCTATTTCGGTTCACTCTCCTTGCTCTCAGCTGTGCTGCTTCCAGATGCAACAGACAGCTGTTTGCAGCAACAAAGCTCTGATGAACCTATTTTACGCTTTCCATGGCAGAACACTGATTGATAAATAGCCCCATATTTCTCAAAACAGAGAGAACAGCAGAGTCCACATTCACCCAGTAGCCAAAAAAATATATACTCCAATTAGTGCCTGTTGTTTGCTGGATGGAATAGTATTAATTTTTTATGTATTGTTATGCTGCCTCTGAGGGGCCAAGAAATTATTTTAACAAATCGATTAAGTCGTTCAGCCCTGTGCGGATCTGTCCGCATATTTGCTTCAACTTGACTTTAACTTGATATCGCTTACGTTTAAAACATTGAAGAGAACCTATGCTGATCCCTCAGTAACATATTACAAGGACAGAATGGAGATCCAGACAGTGGTAGAGAAAAGGAAACATATTATGTGGTGTATGTATGTAGAGTTGGAAATATTATACCCAACAATCCCAAGAAACATTAAAGAAGCAGGCTTGTTCAGTCGAGATCGGTAAACTAAAATCTAGATGTTCGAATTGTTCCGATCAAATTTCTTGAGTCACTTTGAAACATGTTTACATGTAACGTGCAGCAGGCTGTCAGCTAATATTTTAACAGTATGTGACCTGCACACTCTGTTACCCAACAAATCTAAAAGGGCGAACAAACGCAGGACAAGTCTGTGTCCTCACTGAGCACATTCAGTAGTTCATGTTTCCATTCAGTCAACTTTCGCCCCAAATCTGCAGGAGGACAAATGGTCACCAAATGGTCTGATGGCCTTCAAAATAAATCCTCAGATCTCGGCCCGGCTGACCACTTCAGAGAGAGGGCCTGGTCTGCCTTGTGACAAATTTCCACTTTCATCAAGGAAACATCAGTTGACGTCATGATCTGTGAAGGGACGGTGTCGCACCTCTCCAGCTGAGTTTCAGACACATATTGAAGGTGTTTTGGCATTTTTTGCAATTACAACACCCTATTACGATATGCAATGCTGGTCCGTTTTACTTTGGCAGATATCGGTGCGCTTTAAACACAAGTTTATGAAACGTTCTGGAGAAAGTTTCTAAGCCGTCTTAGTAGCAGCATCCAGGGAGCTGTTAGCTTAATTTCTTCTGCTGCCGTGTTTAACATGTACCATTAGACTCAGAATGGCATAAAGGAAATGAGTGGGCACACACACATACACACGCGCGCACACACACACACACAACGATTCATGCTTTCCATGGTGCATGTAATGGTTCAATAAAAGTGTTTTCACAGTCTAATAATCTCCTAAAGGGTGACTAACCAGCCTCCTCAGATGGAGCAGAGAAAGAGAGAAAAGGGATCCAATGTCAAAGCACACAGCAATAGTTCCCAACATGTGGGTTGGGGCCCCAAATGAGGTTGCAAGATGAATCTATGGGGCCACAAACTAGGAAGATTTGTGGCAATGTTTCAGTCCTTTTTCCTAAATTATCTTTCTTTCTTGCTAAACTCTAAAGACTATTTCTGCCAGTGTCATCATGCATTTGCCTTTGATGATCTTATCAGAATGTGACACCGCCACCATTGGATTCTCTTGCACTATTAACAACACCATCAGTAAATCTATGTGTCATGCCCTTTATAAGATCTTAGTAACTTCTTGTTTACCCATCACAGCATATTTTGTTCCACGCAGTTGTCCTGATTCCCTGCCCAAAAGTCTGGCATTTTTTTAGTGAGTGGAATCACAGAAATCTTGTTTAGAATTGCAGTTTTCCGCTGAGCAGATGTTGTCTGTGTCAGTTTTCAGTGTGTTTCTCTTCCTCACGGTGTTTTGTCAGCTGCTGAAACACTGAACTCTGACTCTGCACAGCTGAGACCTTATATAGAGACCTGATGATGATATCACAATACACATGGAATAGAATGTTTGAATTTCCAAACTTCAATTTCTTCCTTTTTTTCATGCATTTTTATATTGAGAACCGTAGATCAAAAGAGAGCAGGCAGATGACAGCAAAGGTCCCAGTTGGGATTAAGCCCAGGCCATGAGGCTGACATGTGCAGCAGAGCAGCCTTACATGTAACATGTACATAGGCGCAATCTTCTGGTTGTATTGATGTTGCCTAGATTAGTGGGTTGTTCGTATGCATTTAAAAGACACATACTCATTACTGTATATAGTGAACCTTAAAGCATAAGCCATGATGCTCATGTTATGAGGTTTTGGTGGAAGTTTTTCCTTGTTCTCACTTTAGGTTAAAAGGTTGAGGGACTGGATCATTTTCAGATACTTTTTTCATAATTTGAGTGATGTAAAGTGCTTTGAGACAGGAGGTCTACAAAATCAGATTTAGTCTAAGTATCAACTAAGGTGTTAACAAAGAAGCAGAGTCAGCAGACTGTGTACAGTACTACATGATGACGACTACAAATCGACCTCTTGGCCTGTCTTGCTAATGTCATTTAGGCATGCTCATCTGAAACAAACTGATATTATACAGCGTCTGTATTATAGGCTGGTCTGACAGGCTTATGATTAAATCTTTTCCAAGACTAAAAAACTGACATAAAATCATGTCTCGGAAAATGTGCCTTCATGTTGGCCAGCGTGTTCCATTGCCCTATTATTGTCTTCCAGTTTTATAGGGGATGTCTCCACACCAGGCCAGTCATCCCAGCCCATCCCAGCTCCACAAACAGAAAACCATACGATCAGATCAAAGGATGGTAACGATGTTAACCACTAAATGCAGGTCTTACACACTAGAAGGACAACTGCAAACGTTTACTTTCCCTAAGTCCATCCCATCAGTCACTAATTAAAATAAATTTAAAGACTGTGATCCCTTCCAGCTTGGATGAATTTACCTGCAATTAGTGTTCATGAATGACAGAATTACCAACTATAGTGACTCTTTCATTACTGTCTTTGAATGTCTGAGTGACACAGTGGTTTGAACCCCTTTACTGCTTGGCTTGGTCAGCTGTGTGTCCCATTTGTGAAATATTTAATAGATCATTAGTATGTGTCAAAGTGAAAAACAACTATAGACTAGCTTGTTAGTTACTAGCTATTATGGAAAGGGGCTTTATTCACATTACAAGTAAATCATGATGGAATTAAGGATAATAAAAAAAAGTGGCGAGTAGAATCCCAGGGAAATAGTTTGCTATATTAACACATCAGCAAGGCAATAAAATTAAAAAGTTGTTAGTGCCAGTGTTACATGTGGTTCTCGTTGCACATTGACAAGGTAATTGCGAGCCAGGAAAAGGCTGAACTGCAGAAGATTCGTGCAGATTATATGCACCGTTTAAGACTCCGACTGTGGAGACTGCAGCAGAGGTTCATAAACACTTCTCTTAGAAACTCTAAGTAAATCTTGCTGATGTGGTTCATGATGGCTTCCCAGCATCAAAGAACTCATCACTGCTCTCCAACCGAATGACATTCTTTTCTTTTTTCACACCACACACTTTGGCTTGTCATGGCATGAAAAGCACAGGTGGAACTAACAACATTCACGATGGGTCCATTCCAGCAGTTACCGCAATGCAGCAATTACATGTAATAATGTTGTTGGTTACACCTGTGTGTGACAAGTCAATATGCCTCCTGTGAAAAAAGCAAGGTCTATTTAATTAGACTTTTACTCAACATTTTCCTTCTGAGGCAGTCTGCACTTTTTCACACTAAATGTATCCATCCGTTCTGCTTATTATCTAAATATATGGGGGATTTTTTGAGTTTCAGTATGACCTGTAGTGTGGCATCAGTCCAACAGTTATTGAAGTCATTTGAAATCTTACAAAAGTGTGTGGTTGGGTTGCTAGGGAAACCTGTTAGTCTGTACTTTTATTCATAGTCACAGTAAAAGTGACAAACACCCGCAGGTTCCAAACCAGCACTGGTTCCCAATTTGTCCTGACTGGATTTGGCATTTGGCATGTGTGTATGATAGGTGACACTTCATGATGATTTATGGCATTACATGAATTCCTGTTGGTTACTACTAAATTGTCAAGTTACTATGACTTAACCTGACTACTTCACACTAAGCTGATCACTTGAGGAATGTTAAGTCACTGTTATCTCATACAGTTTTTGACACTGAACTGGATTTCAACTGCATAAAAGTTTATTTATGTAACTGTATTTACATTTTTTATGTAGCTGTTCAACTTAAAGGAGCTTCATTTTTCTATGACAACAGATGCTGTTCTGCTTTTAACCAAAGTTCAGCTTTACTTAAGTATGTAAATGAAATACACGTACTTACACTTGTGAAGACTGTGTATATAATAATGGCAGGCTTGAGGTTCCAATCATTAATATAACTATCAATTTTCTATGATGGAACATTTGAAACACATACATCTTTGTCACAAAAAAAAGCAACCAAACATTTTAGTTCTTTCAACAACAAAAAAATCATAGGTCTCGACAAAATGTGATGGGTCAAAAATATACATACAGCAACTTGGATGATCACATTTAGTGATGTAGACAGCTAATACATTTCACTCACAGTGGCATGGCTTCTGAAATTCTTGTGAGTAATAATGATTGACTACAGCTGCTGACCTCTCTGAGCCAATTTAAATAAGGTCCATTCGATACAGTCATTAGACTCAACCACAAATGCTATAATGGAAAAGTCTTAGGAGTTCAGCACAGATCTGAAAAAGCCAATCACTGACTTGAACAAATCAGTGAAGTTACTTGAGAGGTACAATTCAAAGCAGCTACAAATTCACCAAAAATCAGACAAGGGTGTTTTACATCACCATGGGCTGAGAGGCAAGGAAGCCGTTTCTTTAGAAGCAGCACCTCAAGAGTCGACTGAAGTTTGTGGCTGATCACACGGACAAAGAAAAAATCTTCTGGAGGAACATTTTGTGGTCAGATGAGACAAAAATGTAGCTGTTTGGCCACAATGACTAAAAATATGTTTTGAGAGAAAGTGAGAGCACCATACCTACCTTCAAGCATGGTGGTGGTAGTATTATGCTCAGGTGCCTCTGGAACTGGTTCTTTGCAAAGAGTAATGGAAATATGAAGAAGGAGGATTACCTCCACATTCTTGGGAAAAATCTAAAATCATCAACCAGAAGGTTGGGTCTCAGACACAGTAGGGTGTTCCAGCAAGAACATGCCCCAATACACACATCAAAAATGGAAAAGATGTGGCTACATCAGCCAAGAAATCAGACTGTCTTCCCCCATAGTCTTGGCTTAAACCTCATCAGGAATCTGTGGACTGTGCTGAAGAAATACGTTCATGTCAGAAAGCCAACAAATTACACCAATTCTTTGAAAAGTAGTGGTCAAAGATGTAACCAAAAAAATTACCAGAGGTTTGTGGAAGGCTGCCAAAAGTAATAATTGAAGTGGAAATGGCCAAAGGACATTTAATCAAATATTACCACTGCTGTATGTATATTTTGACACAGCAGATATTGATATACTTCCAGAGGACCTATGATAAATTTATGACAGAACCAAAATGCATGATTTTTTTTTTTTTGTGACAAAGACATGTATCAGTCATTCTATCACAGGAAATGAAGAGCTATAGGAGTCAATGTAAACTTGAACTGTTGTTTACATCGGACTTTGCATCCTCATTATAAACTGTTACCATAAAAAATTAGTTGTGCTCAATTTATTAAATGTTAACTTCCAATGGTAAATGCAACACTGAGAATAGTAACTATGATCTTTCATCTATAGTTTCATTATTTAGAACTATTGTTAAATAAAATTAGGTCTAACTATATGAATGTTTTTCAAGTTCTTCCACTTCTTGGCAGCCTGAGCAGGACTCACCAAGCCACAATCCTTTCAACACAACATTACAAGATGATATCATGTGAACTGAAAGTGGGATGTTTCGCTGCTAATGAATTCTTTTCAAAAAAGAAAAAAAAGGAGTCTATCTACTCTCAACTTAGCATTGCTGGAAGTTGCAGTTACTGCACAGAGGAGGGCTAGCTACTATGAGCAAGTCTGATCACCAGCCACGATGTGTGCTGTAATAGTATAGTGCATACACAAGAAATTTACTATTTTTTGCCAGACTAAGAAACTGGTTAGACTACCTTTAACGTATGATTCAAAATGACTTACATTTATACTACTGGTTGTGGTGGTCTCGCCACCCTCACCTATCTACCATTTTTCCTTGGGTAGTGTACACTACTTTCCCCAGTGCATTGTGGGACTAGACTGCAGGATACAGATTGTAGCTGTAATTCACTATATAGTAAGTAGTGAATGTTTTCAGATTAAGCCTATGTGTGAGTGAGTTTGTGTGTGTTCCTCGCATATTTTGAAAATTTTATGTCTAACCGGTTTCAGACTTGACAGGTATGTTGCTGGAACAGAGCAGTGTTGAGTTTGACACACATCAGATGGGTGGTGACCATTGTTTCTACGTCTTTTAGCTCCTGTGGGTGGAACCCCTGTTGCTAGGCAGCATCGTCAGAGACAAACGTACAACGTCATGTGATATTGTAACACTGCACTAGTAGAAACAAAATGATAAAGGTCCCAAGTTTCCTCCACTGGCTCATGGTCGAGTACCTCAGGTGAACTGAAAGGCTCCCTGTTTCCAAGCAGCAGCCATTTCCCACAGTACCAGCCAGTGAGCCGCTGATGATACTCCATCTTCTCAGGCTACAGAAAACTCGTCAGTGACGAGCAGGGTGTAGATGGAGTCCTGTGGGTGGTCAGTAAACTATCTGCTGGTGAGAGTTGTGTGGTAAAAGCTAACATTGACCCAAGCAACCACATAATTTGCCAAGCCATCCCCAACCATGCCCCTCTCATTCAAGTGTTTCCAAGAAACCCAGGAGGTATTGCATGTTGTCGGTGTAATGATGGGCATGTGTGTAATTACAGCATTCTTTGATATGGCAGCATGAGCGGTTGTGTTGCACACACGCTGACCTGGCACTTCCTCAGAGCCCTAGCTTCTGCCACGTCTGTAGACTTTAATCAGGTCCAATCCTGCATCAGAAGTATAGATTGTGGTGTATATTTTGAAGAAAAAAATGGAGCACTGATATGCATTATAATAATACAGTACATTGTTAAGCCCTTGTTTGTATGTGCTGGCAATTCATCTTGTTGAGGAAGAAAAAATAATATTGAAAAAGGAGACTTTTTTTAATGAGCTGTGATTCAAAGCAACAAAACTTAATACTGCATTAGCTGCCTCTAAGACCAATTAGTCAAATTCATTATTCAGAAGGGGGATTTTGGTTGTAGTATGAAACAAATCAAAAATGATGCAACTATTGGAGCATAATTGCTGATGCATTAACACAGAAGCACCATAGCTGACTGAGATGCAACTTACTTTACTCTTTTTATATATACATTCATTAGAATCTGCTAGCTCTTATTTGCTGTAATTTTACTGAAATGTTATGAGTACAGAGCAACATAAATTAAAATACTAGTGCAAGTACTACAGACCTGTACGTGAGTTCAGATCTTGAGTGAATTTACTTAGTTACTTTCCATCACTTGGAGAACTGGGACAAAACTGTAATTATAAAAGTGTAGATGCCCACATGGTGACATTACATAAGCAGTCAAAAAAAAAAACACTAGAAAATACAATTGTCATGTCATGTCCACAGTTAAGCAGCTGCAAATGTACCTGTTCTTTGTATTTGTTGAAACTACAAATCTTCAGCCACCACTGCATGAGTAGAAAATGATGGATAGTTATGAGAAAACTGTTCTCTCATATTGCAGGAAAGTGGGTCAGGACTGCAGCCACATACTGGGGCACAAGAGAGGCTTTTCCCCCTGTAGCTTTTTAGTGTGCAATCAGCACTTTGTAGTGGCACTGAAAATAAAACGTGGACTAGATATTTGACATCCAACAGGTAAGCGATTTAAAAGAGCAATGAAACAAATTTTGTCTGTGTGTGTGTGTGTGTGTGTGTGCGTGCGTGTGTGCGTGTAAATAACCTGTCTGTTTGGCTATTGTTCAGACGTGTGGAAGTTTTAGGTGGCTTAGTATTTTTTTTTTTTTTTTTTTTTTGCCTACTTATTTCAAGAAACGGTTTGCCAGCGTCATTTAACTGCCAGTTGATGTACGAGCCAGGACATGCTGTGTCTCTGTTGATGCCTTCAGGCGCTCCTCGTAAGCCCAACTTAAGCAGATGTAATGAAACAAAAAGTGGACATATTTCAACTTTAAATCGTCAGGCCAGAATGTTATGTTTGTTTTTCTTACGTGTTCTGTTACTGCTAACGCCATACACAATAGTGGAAAAGTGGGCAAACATCACAGTGAAACCGAGACTTTTTGGTTGTGGTCTGAGTTCAGTAGCAGTACCTGAACGCAGCACAGCAGTGTACGACAGGGGGAACGGGCGCGTGAGAGAGGAGTGGGAGTGACGTCATGGCACGGTGCCCCGTCCATGTTTGGAGGAGAAGTTTGTCGACAAACTCAAGACACCATAGGTGAGGGAACAAGTAGGGTCGAGACGATAAAAGACTTAATATTTTTAGTTTGCCGCAGGGCCTGTCACATCAACGTTATTAATTGTTTTATTTAGGCTGCCGCCATCATTATCAAGTTAACGTTGCCCAAAAAAACCCGTTAACGATCACAGCGAGCGGTTATAGGTTTACGTCCCACTCACGTTCGAATTAACGGCTAATTACAGCGTCGTTCAACAGTCGTGCTGCGCCTGGAGGGGCTTTGGTTGGCTTTCGCTTGACGAAATCAATATATAGGCGCCAGATTCTTCGGAGTGACTCGCATCTTTCGACCGGTGGTCTCGTATGAACCGTGTCGAGGCAGCGACGAGGGTCGGGGGCTCCGCCAACATAGCCCGGCTTCAGGATGAGGATGCCGCGGGGAGGACGCCTGTTCCTGGCGACGTGCCTCGGCTCGCTCTTCGTTCTGGTGCTTTACTTTCAGAGCATCACCAAACCAGGTAAGACACTGCACACATTGTAGCTCTTGAAAGCAAGATATTACACTAACCATACTGTAATAGTCTCACATTTTTTATTTAATACGACAGAAACACTGCTTTAGATACAGTGCAGTCACCATTTAGCTGGTTGTCTTATTTGGTGTGAGAAATAAGATGTTCCTATCATGATTGTTAGTTTAAACGGCACATTGAATAAAAAAAATACTATAGGAATATTACAGTATGTAGATATTTCATTGTATGGATGTCGCATGGCACACTTACAAAAAAAGGTGAAAAGTGGATAATGCAGCTTAGTGACCTTGCTTGCAATTTTTAGATAACTTTCAGTATGTAAAATTTGATTGTGTGCTCCTGCTAGTTTTGTGTACACGATCATATTGACACAATTAAGAGCATTTGCACACCTGTGTGTTTGTCAGTGTGCATGTGTAAAACAGATGGCGTAATGAAAAGTGAATGAAGCGAAGTATGAATAAGCTCACTGTGAAGAGTGGAATGTTTTCAAAGCCCCCTTCCAGAGAACCCCCACATTCCTGTGCTGTAACCCTCCTCTCCTCTTCATACCTCTCCTCTCCCTTTGTTTCCTGGGCTGAGCCCGCTCTGGACACTAAAAGACAGATTGGCCCCCATGGGACTGTAGACTTCAGGGTGAAGAGACAGAAAGAGAAGTAGAGATGATTGATTTGCACTCACCGTATGTGCTGAAGCAGAATGGCATACAGGCATAGAGTAGTTTTTTGATACAGAAGAGCTGTTTTCAGTGTGGTTAGGCAAGAACAGAGAAGACAAGTGCAGAAACTAATGGTACGTTTTGGTGATATTGTGAGGGAAGAGGGGCTTCATCGTCTCAAGGTTAATTCTGCACAGCAGACTCTGGGTACTGTTTTACAACTTTGGTGAGACACATGACCAACTCATTCCAGATGTTATATTTTATGGGTCAAAGTAGGAAATCTAATGATTAAGAAATAGATAACAATTTAAAGCACCATTAGGAACAGTATAATGTAACAAAAATGATGCACACAGCTGAATTATCCCAAGAGCACTCACCAAAGCCGTAATTCACCTTTTATAGCTGTCAGTGGCAGACACACAAACCACATGTTGCCAAGCCAAGCAGCACACTTCAGCACTCTCATTGACCCCCCTCCACCCACTAGCTGTATGTACCCTTACTGCCTGATCTGTTTAGACTTGTCTGCTTTAGAGCCCCACCAGTAGCATGGCAAGCCACATGAAAGCCAGTTGGAGCCACATTAGAGAGGACTAATTCACAGGATGCACAGGGCTTCCTTAATTACTGTGTGTGTAGCTAGCCAGTGTAGGTTTGAAAACCAACACCAAAGTCTTGTGTCGTTTTGTGTTTAGTTCCTTTTTCTTTTCAGTTCTCGCTTCTGCTCAATTTTGATTTGACTGGAACACAGTGAGGTGAAACTGAGTAGAAGGAAACAGTCACTAGCATAGTACTTTACAGTGTGGACCCGTATTTCCCCTATCATTTGTAACCAGGGCATGCATTTTTAGAAACTTTCCAACCTCAATTCTTGTCTTATTTAGTTAATATCAGATTTTTACATATTTGAGATCCAGATTAATTTCTTCAAAAACCTGCTGTATGTGGATATTTCCAGTGTAAGGATAGTTACTGTGGTGGATGTTTAAGAGCAATTTCTCCCATCTAGAGATACTTAAAAGAACAATAAAATCAATTTGAGACCTCCCACCAACAACTGATATTCACCACTAATGTTGTAAACAACCAAAGGATGGTTGCTGTTCCAGTTCACATGGATCCAGTGAAATTATTGTGACCATGATGGGTTGTCAAACCCCAGACTGGTTAGTTATTCATCATAAATTACAAATACGCTAAATCTAACTATACACTAGGGACCTCTGTCAGTGAGTGTATGGGCATCTATCTGTTCTTCATGTCTTGGCAACTAATACAGTTTAAACATAGTTGGTGCACTGCTAAGGACCTGAAGAAATGTAGTGTCTGATTTGAAGGAGTTTGATACTGTGGTGGCAGTTTTGGAGTTTCTTGCACCAGGCATGTGAGCATGCAAGTGATGTTTAATCAGTGCAGAGATCCATGTTGAACATAAAAAAAAATCACCATTGTTCTATTTAGACTTTCACACAAGGCGTGTCCCGCATCTATACAAAGACACGTGTTGTTAAGCGTGTTATTTTGAAAAAACTAAACAAATCTAACAATATGTAGGAAATGGCTGCTTTGTATCAAACACGGCCTCCACTTCGGAGTCTTCATCACTTTGTTGGTATGTGTTTGCCAGCATCTGCAGATGGTACTGTATGACTACTGTTCTGTAGATGTCAACTTACTCATACTGCACAAACTCGGCGAAAAACCTGACGAATGCGATGCTGTGGACTTGTACATTTGTTGTAGGAGGTGAGTCTATGCGCTTGTGTGAGAAAAGTAGCAACATGTTGCTGCAGTCACAGAACAATGTTGCTGTGCAGGTAGTGAAGTTATTTCAGTCATCTATAACATGCTCCGAAAAGCAAAATAGTTACTGAAAGTGAATGTTGTATGTTCACTGTCAAAGAAGACAAACAAAGACTGCTACTACTGTGTTCTGCCACGCTATCTACCAAAGAAAAAGATTACTGTAGTGATGGTGGTCTTTTTTCTGGTATATGTTTTCGTGTATTTTCTTAGAGTCCAAACTGTGTCCTGGTAAAGAATTTTTACAAAGCATTTCAACAAATACTAAATGAATCTAATTCTTATGAGGCAATTACAATATGTGTTATTCACCTCCTTATCAAACAACCCTGCAACAGTTGACAGGGTTAACTGAGAATAGTGGTAGACTCACAATTTCTTAAGATACATGCCCTAGGAGGCAGGAAGACATTAAGACATAGGCATTCAGCTTGCATGACTAATGGTGCCAATGGATTCAGTGGGTGTTTGAGTACACAAATTTGCTGTACATTAGGTTGGAAACCCAGCTGAATGTGGCCTTAGAAGTGAGGTGATGCCACAGAAATGGAGACTTAGTTCTGGTAACAAGAAGCATTTGTCTAGCAAATGAACAACGGTTTCCAGTAATTTTGCATGATTTTCGATGGAGAAATTGGCAAACAGGATGACAAGGCATTGATAGTATTAGATAAGTGTCTGTGGTGTTACATCACTGGTGGTGCTGTGGTAACTCTTTCAGCTTTTTGAGTTTTGTAACCCTATGCCACTGCACAACCTTCACACTGTTCCTACTTTCTTCTTGGCTATTCTGAAAAGTTCTCTGCTCATTGCATTGTTCTCATAAAATCCTTTTTAAGATCGAGCTCTGCTTGCACTTTTCAGTAGAACAATAATGCTTGGGTGATACTCGTGCGCTGCAATCCATTCTCTGGAAAGTACTGCAGTTCAGTAAGTTGAACAGGTGCATTGTAGTTATGTTGTTTTAAAAAAAATATTGTTTTTTAGAAATACATTTTGAATATGCCATGATTAGCTCTACATGTATAGCAGTGTATATTAAGTCACACTCATACCACCACCACCAAACACACATCCACTTTCCCTACAGTGCCAAATCTGCTAATTAAACCCTCTGTTCAACACTGGGCAGGAAGAGTGTTCAATATTATTGTTGCGCTTCCATTGTCTGACTTCCTGTGGCAACACCCTTAGTTTGACAATCAGGAAAGAACTAATTAGTTAGGTCATGTCAGATGTATTGCTCTAGCAGCTTCTTAGATTCTAAGATTCACCTTCATTATCATACATAAAACTTAGCTACTTACTAATCATAAGGTCAGGGTTAAAGAGCTAGGATACCATGTGTAACATTGTACAGTGCTATAATCATGCCATTTTTTTATAGTTTTATTTGAGGACAAACAGCTAGGACTACCTTTTTTCAGATGTTGACATTTGACACACATACATACACACACACACACACAAACACACACATATATCAGGTTACTGCTGTGTCAGATATCTATGTTAATATGTGTGAATATGTGAATACCTGATTTGGCTATATTAAAATAGATTTCTTTAGATTTTGAATTCTTTGTCAACTAAAAGATAACAAAATATTAGAAGATGTCACCTTGTGGTCTGGGGAACTGTGGTGGACAGTTTCCACAGTTTTATGACATTTTATTGTGTAGATTGATCAGGACAACAATGAAAAAATGAATCAGTTCATAAAATAACTGTTGCCCTATTGGATTCATTCGTGAGGCATTTTCACAGGAAGCTCTGTTTATTCATCTAAGGTCATGAAAGCAGATTATTGCACTTCTGGGCTGTTGGCATAGTCGCAGCTGATGGTTAACCTTGGCCTCAGAAACGTTGGACTTTGGAAGCTTGTATTCATTAAACTTTTGTAAGAGCTTTTTTTTTAAACATTTTTTTTTTATCAGTGATAAATTAATTCCATCACCAACAATATAGCAAACAACAGGCTTGCAAATTGATTCCAGATGTGTGTTCCCATCACTACTTAATTGTTTGATTTCCTCTAAAAATCCTGCCTCAAGCCAGTGTAAAAACATCTTTGACATACTGATGAAATTTCCCCAACATGTGCTATTTCCAGTCAGCCTCTCTTATGAGACACATCATAATTACACCAAAAATAGAGACGAACACCCATTTTCGTTTCCCACTCAGACTGTTCTTTAATATGGTTGCATTGACTCAGCAGTGGTGCAGCACAGCGTCATTGTATGTATGAGTATTGTGGTTCATTGTGGAATGGTGATTCACAGTTTGAACAGTAGGACTTAATAACTTGGGGTAAATATCTAATTGCATTTTTCCTGACATCCTTTCCATTATTGAAATAAGATTTTAAAATAAAAATCAAATTGATACAAGTTGACCTTAAGCAGAAGCAGAACTTCACCTTGCTACAGGCTTGCTCATTTTGTACTCATAATTTCTTAACCAAAAACATTTTCTCTGTTTGTGGTGCTATTTGCTCTACATTCAGCATCACCAACTTTTCCACTTCATTTGCTAGGCAGCTGTACATGACTTCACATAGTGGATGGTTGGAAAACTTGTCTCTCTGTTTCACAGCTATGGGAGACAAAAGCAAATTGTCTGATTAATAAGCTGAACTGCCCGCGGGCACCTGAATAACATCAGTTATTCTGCTTTGCATCATGCCACTTTTTTAGGTCTTGGGGGCCCTGTCTTAACTATGTAACATAAATCTGAGCTAAGTTACAAAAAAATCTAACAGTGATGAATGATAGGTTTTTGCAGGTTGTTATGCCAGTGATGTTTCACACTGGAGCCTAGAAAAGCAGAATCTTCTCATCTGACAGTGATGGATTCCACCTCACAACTCTACGCAGAGGCAACATCTAGGCCTGCTCTGATGTGTCTTGTCCACACAAAGTCGTTTCACAATTCCCTTTTTCACCTAAACCTACTGTAGGGACACACGCTGTAATCTTTTTCATTTAACACATGTATATCTACAGACACACTTCCTTACGGCACCTGTACAGACGCATTCATACAAATACACAGTGTAATCCTTTAACTGAGAACACCACTACTTTAGGTGCATGCATGCACCCTGCCACCTATCATCTGATATTGATATCAGTGCAGTTGTTGTGACACAAACAAAGAACATCGTGATGCCTTTAAGGTCTCCCACAAAGGTGACAGCTTTTAGAGAATGCTGTACACCACATGCTACACCTGCTGGCTATTTGTTGTGCCTCAGTAAGTGGGCTGCATCAAAATTTATTATCCGTTTGTTCATGTCCCAAACATGTTGTGCCGTGTTAACCGTTTAGCCCTTCAGCTTCCTTTTCTGTAAGCCTTTAACATTGAGGAATGTTTCAGAAGAAAAACTAAACAAACAAACACACACACACACACACACACACACACACACACACACACACTGAAGAATAAGTGGATTTATGTGCAAAGACAAGAGCTGGAGGCTTGTGTCGGAAGTGCTTAAAGATGATGTTTCTTTGTCTGGTCAGACTCTGCCTCTGACCTTATTTGTTCTGTTGCAAACTAGTAGCTTTGGTAGTGAGTATCATGTTTTCTGTTGTGGTCTGGGTGTTATGTATTTGGAATATTTTCTGTGCTTTTTAGTCACCAGTAGCTGTCCACCCACAGCCGTCCCTCCATTGAGAGATAGGAGTACAATTGTCATTGTGTACTTAAGCTTTTGTGAAGCTGAGCTGTAATCTGCAATATGCTTTTATTAAATGTGTGTCAAAGGTAGGTCTATGCAAGATAAATTATAGAAACACATCACTGGGCATGGGTATCGTTAAAATCTTAACAGTACTACTGCTCTTAATGATACTTGTCGATCTGGTGCTTTATTTGTAGTCTTATATGTACTTTTTGAACTGCAGCATCTTCAGAGCAAAATTAAGATTGCTTATTTTCTCATGTGTACTGTACATTGATTAATATTCTTGAGTAGCACTCTGCAAAAGCATTGTTTCAAACTGATCACTATTGTATTTTAGAATGTGTTCATTGAAATGATGTACAATAATTATTTACAGGAAAAGAAAGCAATCTTTTGAACAAATCACTTAATAGACTCCATTGTTGTGGTCATAGGAATGATCCGAGTACTGCAGGCAGAACTTCACAGGTTTCGCTCACAACATAAAATATTAGGCATTGTGTTTTATGAAACTGCCCAGTGTTGTGTAAAAATTAAAATCTCCACCTTGAACAAATATTAAGTAAATGTCCGTACACTGTGCTGATGATACCTCTTTCACTCAAATTAATGCAGGACTTTCTAATATTGTTTTTATGTGTGTTATCAGTTTTAGTGAAGAAAACAGCTGAGGCACTTTTTCTTGAACTGAAGTGTTTGTGGTAGAAGGAGTGAAAATAAAGTAAGGCAAAGTTTGTCTGAAGCCCCCTAATTACTGAATCCCCGTTGTTCTGTGCGCTCTGAAAGTGAAACTAAAGTTTTGAACATTTCGGTTGATGCTCTGAATTTCAGGCTGAACTTATGAACACAGTCATAGTTAAATAAACAGCTTATGAATGCTTGCTTTTAATCGTTAATCCATGTTGGTATAATTTAGTTACCTGTGTGTGCGGGCTGCCAGCTTCCATAACATACTGAATGTTTCGAGAGTTTGCAGTGGTATTAAATATTCAGTCTTGTTTGTACCTTGTGCCGAACAGTGACAGCAAAATCAAGGTGTGTTTTGCTTTTTTAATAGATAGTTGCAGTAGAGACAGACAGCAAATGTGAGAACATGGAGCAAAGTTCCAAACAGCAAAGTTCTGGGAGTGGAATAGAGAACTTGGCTGCTGGGGCCATTTTTGTCCATATGCTGTGCACTCTAACCACTTAACCATTTGGTCACCACATCCATATTTAACTTTAACCATTAATGCCAGCGGTGCCTCCCTTTGTTTTTGTCCACACAGAGAACACAGCCATTTTTTCCTGAATAATCTTTTGGGACTATCATTGGACAAAATCAATCAGAGCAACCTCCAACACCTTGTCTGCCCTATATGCATGCTGTATTTATTAGAGTCTGACTGGTACTGGATTTCTTGGGCCGATAACAATTTAAGGGATTAAGAGATGCTGATGTCGATATAGTGGCAATGTATTTCTTAAATCTAGCTTGGTTCTGTATGTGCATCTGCTCAGCTGCGTACTCTACTACATGTGCTGCAAACAGTGTTGAAAGCATTGTAAATATTGGAATTAAAGCTGCTCGGCTGGATAAAGGGTGATGACACTGTTTCTAAATTACCCCAGTCATCTTTTTCTGTATTATGTTCTGTAAAAGAAAGTTTTCTTGTCATACGCCAATACTAATATGTCTGTGGCAGCCCAATATTGGCCAGTATCAGTCAACAGATATGTTGGTCTTTGTCTTTGTTGTAGTCCATCACACTGCAGCTTTTTAATGTTGAAGAGAATTGGAGAGGAGCTGCAGATATATTTCAAGTCAGCCAGAACATCAATACAAGCAGCTCTTTAAGGAAAAAATGAGATGCTTGATGTAATGACTTAATGAAATCGATTACAGTAACGTTTCTGTTTAATGTTTGACACATTTGTAAGAGGTTTGCAAGTGAACATAAGGAGGACTAAGGACCAAGATTAAAAGGAACTTTTTGCCCCACTACAAAGAATATTGGTGATCGTAAAGTCACCTCATGTTGTTGCTCTAATTACTACCATCTGCAGCTCGTGGCATGTGGATGCTGTGACACCTTAAAAGGGAGTTATGCTGAAAACAAACACAGAGAGCCTGGCAACCTTTCACTTCTGATAGCCCCACTGTCTCTCCCTGCTTTCACTTGCTGTGTTTGTGCCATCCTTTTTTATTTTTTAGTAACACGAATTACGTTCTGAGACTTTTACATACCTCAGTCCAAGTGCGGTACTTTTCTTGCAGCTCATAGAAACTTCCATTACACGGCCCTCATAAAGACAGGCCTTCTCTTCCAGCGCAATTCAGTACAATTATACCTCTTTTAAGCATATTTTAACTTTCTGATGTCACAATATCCTTTGGGCTCTGTATTGTCATTACAGAGGGGAAGAGATTTTTCAACCAAAAAGGGAAGTTCCTTCAACAGCAGACAAGGGCAGAGATTTGTCTTTGTGAAAAAAAAAAAAAAAAAAGATAAAGTAACATTAACAAGAAAAAAAAAAGGTTTGGATGTATTGGGCCCACACACAGTGAAAGCATTTTAGTGTACTTGTTAAACTTCATCACTATGCCTCTGTCAGCTGATTTGTCAGAAGATTGTGCTGTCTGTTTATAATGATCCAGACCAGTATACATGTTTAATGGAACCTTGTTTGTCAAGGAATATAACATCAGCATGAGTTCACACGCCTAATAGACTTTTAAACCGGACATACCCAGGTTTAACATGGGCCTTTGTGTATGTAATAAGACTGTAGCCTCTTCTGCTCTTCTTCAACTGTCAGCATTGTGTCACTTCCTGGTTCTGAGAGGAAATTGTGGTTTTTTGGTGCATGTGATAGAACACACAACACAGAAAAAGATGTAGTTTATGATGGTCACACTAGAGTAACTTCAGAAGTGTATGTTTACATTAACGGAGAAAGCATAGACAATGTGAGTGCAAACTTTACATGCACAACAAGTCAGCACCACTAAAGTATTGGAATTGTAATGTAATTGGAAGAGAACTTGCACACTGACATGCTGTTGTGCTGGTGAATGTGCAGTCATTGATATAAAGACTCGAAAAGTATTAGTACGGAGATTTTAACAGTTTATTATATAGGATCAGATCTACATATCAGAAAAAAAAATGTTAAAACAAAGCAAAACACTAAAGACAGTTCTTCCTTAATCAAGCTCACACATTCACACCAATATATACACTCACATATTTAGAGATTGTGTCTAGATAATACACAATCCACAGCCGTACTTGTCTGCTAACACAACGGAGAGTGTACAACCATGCTAACGTGAGGCTGTACTTATGTATAGTGGAATTATATGCTAACCTGCTCTCAATGACATTACCGTTTATCATGTTCGCCATCTTAGTTTTAGCACGTCAGTATGCTAACCGTTGCTAATTAGCACTAAACACAGTGTAGAACTGAGAGTGTTGTTAGTCTTTTAGATATTAAGTATAATAAGTATTGAACCACATCAAACTTTGATATGACAATGGTGGAAGATGAAAAGTCAGAGGATTACTAATTTGTTTAAGAAACAAGAAAACAAAAATATTACCCAACTTACTAGAAGTTTTGTAATGTCTAAGTGATAAACTCGCTCAAGCACCATGCAGTCATTTGCCAGAATAGAGTCACCAAGTGATGTTAGCTCTGCAAAGGCCGCCAATGCTCAGAAAGTACAACCTACATGCCTCATTCTCCAGATAGTAATGTGAATCCAAGTTTGACATGCTCTGTTTAGTCCAGAGAGGTAGTTAATTTTTTACTGTAACTGTTTTGGTTGCAGCTGCACATCATCTTAACTCTGTTTGTTTGCAAAGAGCTTGCTCAAACAGAGTAGTTTCTAATGCTGAAAAAAGTGGTCTCAACATACAATAGATACTACTACTACTACTACTTAACTACTTTTTTCTCATTTGCTTTATGTAAACAATCTGCAGTTCAGCCAAATTACCTCTGATAAATGATGTAATTTTTGTGATTTAAAGAACAAAAAACAAAACATGCCTTTCTTAATGCAGGTACAGGTTTTGGGTTTCAGAGAGTTAAAATGCATTTTAAATGTGGCTTTGAATTGATATAACATAGTGAAACAAGGTGTTTTAGAAAATGCCACTGCTTTTATCAGCATACAAATTAATAAATTCAAGTGGCAGTGCTTGTATTATCATTATCATTATTAACACCGAAAGCCTCTTAAGAATGCTAAATTAAGAAAATTTACAGTTAGGCACGCGTAAAACAGAAGCCAATTGACTTTTAGAGGCTTGAGTATAAAAGTGTAGAGTGACCAGTTTGTAAGGGTACACACTCATGGAATGTTTAAATTATTACATTGTGGCTTGCCTTAAACAAGTTCCAACACTTTACAGTATTTTCAGGTTTTAGGGCAAATTATAGCATACTCTGTATTGAATTTTCATCTGTGCTTCAAATGTAGTCTTTCCTTTTCCCCTGTCTTCCCCAGATGATATCAGCAACAGTGAAATACACGACTCTTTTCCATCATATAGTGTTTATACTTGAAAACAGGCAATACGCCATTAATATGAGTAGAACCTCCACAAATGTCTTCTGACCTACTTTCCATTTTCCTGAGGAAGCGTCTTGGGTTTGCTGAGGGCTTGTCTGCTTAAGATTTGAACTGTAGTGTTGTAGACTGAGAGCCCAGACACCTCATTCATTATATTTAGTGATACCTGGAACTCAGACTGTCTGATTTTGAGACTTGCATTTCCTTCCTCTCTTCCCTCCTCTCTTCCTCCCTCCCTCCCCCCGCCTTTTTTAAATTTTGACAGGATGGGTTTTGTATTTACTCAGAAAAGCTTCCAACATAGCCCAGCAAGACTTAGATTTCTATCTTTGCATATTGGAATGATGTGGCACAGATTGACCCAGAGGAAGTCGGAAGGATTTTGATGATTCATGTGAGCTCACGCAGAGAGGAGGGACAGGGAGATTGTGTATCACCACAGTCTGTCTCACTGTCTATCTCAGATCCTCTTATACTACATGTCTATGACAGAACACATTTGCTGTAGTTGTTCCCCTTTTTGTGTTTTCTGCTTCCTCAAAATGCACTTGTGATTTGCAGCTTGATTATAGTCTGGAACAACTATAGTGAACAATAGTTGGTATGTTTGTTGTAATACTAGAGTCCCAAGTCTGCATATCAAAGCAGTTAAACTTCTATTTTATTTGCTTCAAGTGAACTCAGCATAAAGAACAGTCACAGTGGGAGGGAAACAGCCTCTGTCTCCGTCTGGATTCCATACTGGCACAGCATAACCCTTCACCTTGCTTTTTATTGGTGGCTGATATTCTTTCCATATGATGGTATGGAGTTTTTTCATCATTCTGTAGGCCTATTGGAATAGTTTCCCTCAAGCTAATGTACATAAAGCACATTCCCTACATGTCTGCGCCTCTGTCTCACTTCAGCTTTGTGAAAGATGTAAAGCAGCTCTCTGAATTGTTTAGCCACGTTTGCAAAACAGATCACTCTTCTCACTCCAACTAATACCATCAGTTGCAGACCCAAACACCAACTGTCATCAGGAATGGATGGGAACAGGAGAAGGGAGGGGGTGGCAGTAGGGAGAAGGAAGGAAAAGGCAAATATGTTTATTGAGGTTGCAGGAGGGAGGAGGGATGATAACAAGGTCCCCATCCAGATATTTAAACTTTTGACTAGCTACAGCAGGTCTGTCATTACAAATCATAATATACAGCCAAGCATTGTTCAAAACCACAGCTAATTAGCTTGCACTAATTCATTGTTTGGTTGGGTAATGTTGGGGAATTGGTCGTGGGTGTTCTCCAGATATACTGTGGATAGGTAACTACCTTTCTAAATGGTAAAAGTCAAATCAGAAAGAACAGTTTAGAGAACAAAATGCTGAGGGAAGACAGACCTAAAGAGAAGCGCAAATTATGTAAGACTTACAGAGTTTGGAAGGACACACTGTTCCTATGGAATCTGTAAATGAAAAGAGGAAAGATTTTTTGTCAAAGAGGGATCACGTCATGACTAAATCAGACCAGAAGAGGGGTGGAAAGTTGGCTCTGAATGACCTTGCCTATAACTCCATTTGGACATCTTTACAGTGTAATTTAACCCTCTGTGCAAATACATGACACGTTGTAAGCAGTGTTTCTCATTTGTGTCCTACATACAGACTTATTAAAAATAACAGTAAAGTGGTTAAACCTAAATCAGTGGTGGCAAAGTCAACACAGCAGTTACACGGAAAAGCCATTGGACGTGCTGACATAACATACAACATGTAATAGATTTACTGCGTTGTTACCACTTTATCATAAATCCTGTGAAAACGTATAAAAATGAAATGGAACATGAGATCGTAAAGAGAACACAGAATTTTCTAGATGTGTATTACATTTAATGGTCTTTGTTGAGTAATGTGGATTTTGATCATTTCCCTGTTTTAACTGTAGAACCTAGTTTGAAGACTGGTAGCAGACCAAGGAAAACCAGAAGTCCGCTGCAGACCCTCTACAATGGAGACCAAGTAAGGGCAAAAGCACACTCACACATAGCTGCATAGTTAAAGACAAGATACCTTGTAATCTTTGCAGAATTCACTTTCACTTTTATTATTAGATCTAAATTTGCCCTTCAGCAATAATTTTGGTGCCTATGGACTAGTGCTGGGCGATATGACGATACATATCGTGAGAACGATAGAAAAGTGTCTATCGTGCCATTTCTCTTCTATCGTTTCTATCGTTTCTAACCTAATTCTATCAATTATTACAGCAAATTTATCATTAAATAGCCTGCGACGATTGTATTAGTGTTTTCTTGTCACCATACATACTCTAAGTTTATATACGTGAAAATAAGGTAGACTAAAAAAGAGATTTTTCACAAAGAAACTCCGTCTTGTGGTTTTTGCGACATGACGCTGCTTTACGTTCTTTGATTCTCACGCGGGTTAGCGACATGCTTTACGTTACTTAACTCATGAGTGCTGAGCGATGGACGTGCAACAGGTAGGGCTGGCCCGAATAGCAGTTTCTGGGCTCCGGATATTCAGTCCCCTCCTTAACGTCCGGGGGGGGGGGGGGGGGGGGGGGGGGGGGATTTGACGGACGGACGGACGAAGGAATGACTTGAATATTCGGTTCGGTCCGTGAGGTCAGAGGCGGTGAGCTAATCGAGGAAAGAGCCGAATTTTCGGCTCGATTCATAACGCCCGACGGGGGGTGGGGGTGGAGGTAGGAGGGGGCGAATATTCGGATCTCAAAATAAATATCCGCATACCACCATGGGGATCGAATATTCGGATCCAGCCCTGGCAACAGGTTAAAGTTTCATGGAGAAAAGTAAGCAATGAAATTTTTGTCAAACTTTTCAGCGAATAACTGAAAACATACTTTGTTGTGGTATATCGTCATATATATCGTTATCATGATATAAAATAATCTATATCGTGATATATGATTTTTTCCATATCGCCCAGCACTACTGTGGACACCGCCTGCTGCACTCAGTCAGGCTTATGCAGGTCAACTCCATATTTACTTAAAAGTCTACTTTAAAATTTTGGGAAAACACGTACTTGCTTTCCTGCTAAGATGCCACTCATATCTTAACAGTAAATGTGGAGCTATAGCTAACAGCCAGCTAGCTTGACTTGAGGGCAAACAGTTAGCCTTGCTCTGTCCAAATATCCAAAATTCACCAACCAGAATTCTCTGCAGACATGCACACACAAAGATGCCTTCCAGAATCTTGCCTTTGATCTATGACATTATACATTCATTTTCTGATGTTACCCAGCAACAAAAGTCCCATTCCCAAGCAGCCCAAGGCCAATCTGAAGAGCACAAGAACCCCCCGAAAAACAACCACTACTCATCTGATCTGCTTCAGACTAACCTCAGCACTTCTTCGACTCCCCAGCAATACACCCGCCCAGTTTGAAGCAAATCGAAGGCACAGTTATCGAACTAAGCAAAGAACAGATACATACGCCAGAGATTCCTTGATTTATTAATGAAATACCTCGTTTGTTTCATCTCTGCAATAAACAAAGTATAAAATAGATGATTTGTGGTTTCAGCTCAGGCTAATCAACTAAAAGCTTGCTCTTGCAGACATTAGAATGGTGTCAGTATTCTTACTGAGCTGTAGATAGACATGTTCCCTAAAATGTCAACCCTGTTGTGCTTTAGTCATGCAGTTAAGAGGCTAAGTTAAATAAGGCAGTCTAATGTCAGATTTAATTCAGTTAAAACCCAGTATTTTAACTACCTGGGCAGACGAGAGACACATACAGAACTTTTAAATATCAGACACATCGGTGTGAACTACGAAAATGCTTAGTCGCGCTTGACAGTCGCATGTATGATTATTGTGATCGCACTTTGGAGACCCGCTGTGGCACAGATGAAAAAAATCCAACAACCAATTTTTTTGTTTTGTTTTATTGAGGAAATTGCAAAATTTTGTGCACGTCATTGAAAGAGCCAAAAGTTCTAAAAAGTGTTTTTGTTTATGCTTCATTTTCCCTCTACTACCCCTTCGGTCCCTGTTTCATTCCTGCATGGTCCTCATCTCAAGCAGCTGGAGCTGTTGGCAGCTCAGAGGTCCCTCCAAGGCCGCAGGGAGCTGCTGGAGCAAGCGTGTCTGAGCCACACGAGGAAGCGTCGGGTGCTTTCACCTGAGGATCTCAAACACCTCATTGTGGATGACAAACACAGCCTTATTTACTGCTACGTACCCAAGGTTGGTTACCATGAGATTCATCGGTGCAGCTGAAATTCTAGTCCGGAGATTTCAGGCTGAGAGGGAGGGTTGGGATGGGGACCAGTGGGGTAAGATACTTCATCGGCCTGAAAGACACAGGTGCATACCAGTGTTCCAAAAACAACAATTTGTTAATGGAATGTTGTCTAAACTTTAGCAGTCCTCTGAGTTGTAGCTAAGCCAACTCTGAACACACAGGCATGGTACACATGTTGTACATGTGCATATAGGTACACAGTGTTACTTAGACTTTCCAATGATCATTTTCCCAGATGTCAATGCAGTAAACATCCATAAATCCACTTAGAAAGCATAAAAAATTCTATCAAAAACAAATTTGCCTTCAGTATGAAAGTAATCTGGTGTAATCATGTCTGCGTATCTCTCTGTCTTTTGACTTCCAGGTAGCCTGCACCAACTGGAAGCGTGTCCTCATGGTCCTCACCAGTGATGGCCGCTACACCGACCCCCTTGCCATCCCTGCCAACGAGGCCCACGTCGCAGGTAACCTCCGCACTCTTTCAGAGTTTTCAGTCCCAGAGATCAACAAACGCCTCCGCAGCTACCTCAAGTTCATCTTTGTGCGGGAGCCTTTTGAGCGCCTGGTGTCAGCCTATAGGAACAAGTTCACGCGTAGCTACAACACCGCGTTCCATAAGCGCTACGGAACCAAGATCATCCGTCGGCACCGGCCTGACCCCGATCCTGAAGCTCTGGAGCAAGGAAACGACGTGTCTTTCCACGAGTTTGTTCAGTATCTCGTGGACCCTCGGACACAACGGGAGGAACCTTTCAATGAGCATTGGGAGCGGGTGCACTCCCTCTGCCATCCCTGTGTGATCCACTATGACGTAGTGGGGAAGTACGAGACTCTGGAGCCAGATGCTCAAGCTGTGCTCAGGTTAGCCGGAGTGGAGGAGACACTTCAGTTTCCAACATCTGGCAAGAGCACCAGGACTGATGGCAACATGGCAGCACGCTTCTTTAAGCACATCAGCCCTTTCTATCAGAAGAAACTGTTCAATCTGTATCGAATGGACTTCTTGCTCTTCAACTACTCCACACCAGAGTATCTCAGGACTCGATGAGGAGCAGAGAGGAGTGGACTGACATCAATTTTAAGTTGACTTTACAATTTTGCACTTTTTGGTTGCCATGGACTTTGTATGCCTGTCCCTGCCTATCACAAGCACATACTGTTACTACAACTCACCAGCAAAAAGTAACAGGGAGAGTGACTTGATTTGCTGGTTTCAATGAGAGGGACTTTGTAAAAGAAACCGAAAATCAAAAGAACACAGTGTGTGCTGTAATCTGCCAAGCATCTGTCACATTTGTTGGTTTCCATTCTGAGAACGGTACATTGTTTTGATGTTGAGCAGAACAGAATGGAGATTGTGCTGATACATTAACCATCAGTACAAACCAATCTTTTTTTTATTTATTTCCATTTCTCACTTTGTCAAATCGAGCAAACCTCACTTTGACTTTTAATTTTAAGTTGTTGAGCTGGTAAATATGCCTTGCCAGTGTTCATGCAGTGCCCACTACAGTGAAAATTCTCCTGTGACTTGTTTTCTTTCTTCTGAAGACTAATGAGCCTTAAATAAAAGTCACACTTCAGAGGAGCAGGTTCTCTTCTCACAGGTGAAAGTGCTGACTGTGAAACCGAAGACAGCAGATTGTGTCAAAGCACCTACAGAACAGTATCTCTGGAAGGCCTTTATTTATGTCATTGCATAAAGTATTTATTGTTATAGAAAGGATTTGGGTTCTTGATTTTGTGAAAATGAATTTTATTTGGAAGAATGAGGCTTTCTTCTCTCAGAGCGAATATTTGCTTCATGGAAAGTTCCTTGCTGTCTCTGCTTTTGCACATAAACTGAAGCCAAATCGAAAAATCTTCTGAGCAACTCTAAACTATCATATCCACCCTCTGATCCAAAACTACACCCAAAACTCATCTAATTTGTCACAGCTCTTGTGTCTTACACAAATATCAGAGTTATTTTCAGGGAAGCCTGCAGTCTCTCCCTCATTCCAGTAAAAAACTTGTTGCCATCTCTCATCTATCGCGGTCTGTATTTAGCTCTGGGCAGGTAGGCTGAACAAACAACCACATAGCTGTGGTCGGGGCTGGGACCAGCCCAGCTCTACCCCTGGTCAGTGCTCCCCTTGTTAGCTTGAATGCAGACACATGAAGGGTTAATCCACCGACAGTCATCTGCACTGCAGGGCCTTGTTCAGCAAATGTGTCAGAATTTATGGTAAAAAAAAAAAATGGGGCTAGGAAAATGCTTATTAATGGCCTGCACTGTCTTCTCTCTAAAGGGAAAATCCAACAATTTTACACATCAAAGTCTGTTCCACTCTTGGTGGAGTATGTCTGAATGTGTGAAAAAAGTTAGATAAAGCTGTTTTAGTGCAAGGTTATTAGCTGCTGCTACCATAACATATCTGAATATCCAATCTGTATGTGGTTGAGTTGCATTACATGTAAGATGGACGCCAAGCTTTGACGAGGAAGAAGAATGTTTGGTGTAAAAAGGATGATATATCTGGTTCTCCTGGTTCTCTCTGGTTGCATCAGTATTTATACTTGTTTTAAACCCTCTGAACCCCAAACTCCTGTCACTGTTCTACTCACCGTGGACTCATTTTTTACTACGTTATGAAGTCCTGCACCTCTGTGGAAACTGCACAACAGCTAGAAACAGAGACGACTGTGTCTTTTGCACATTATGATGTAGTTAAGTGCCACAAATCATAAAAAAAGGAAAACCAGAATGGAAAATTTTTATGTATTTTTAAAACTTGATAACCACAAGTGTTAAGAATACTGTTAAAATGATGACTCTACATACTAGATATTTTATTAGTTACATTTTTAATTTGTTTCCAAATTTGTCTCCATCTGCTTTGTGTAAATACAACCTGCAGTTAAGTCAAAAGGTCTCCAGATTTTTGTCATGCGACTGTTGGTCATAGCTGAGTGACTAGTGGCTGTATGGTTGCTTTAATTTTTAGTTTTTTACAGAATATGGTCCAAATGAGTTCTTCAGCAAGTCTGTAAATGAGGCTTATTAAAATAAAATGATTTGAAGTTTGAAGTTTTCCAACCAAATTGCACATCACAGATAAATAGTTCAAGGATTGTTGGAAAGTTAAAAATCTGAAAATTCACTTTGTTTTTACATTTTTCATTGTAATAAACAGTGGTGTTTTGGTGATGTTTTTTGAAGACAGCATGTCTTTCCAACCCCTGGTGGGCATTGGCGTTCAGAGGGTTGGACTGTGGCACTGTAGGAACGCAAGACTGGATCAGTGGAGTTTTATTTCTATAAACAAGGGCTAATATCCAATAGGTTTATAGCATTTCACTTGAAACTGTTAAATTTGCCTGTGCGTTTGCAAAAGCAATATTTTTTTTAAGAAGAGTAAACTGCTCTACCCTATTTTGTATAGTTTGAAGATTCACTTGTTTCTGTACCAGTGAATAGGAACACATTGGAAGAAAGAATTGGTTCATAATATTGACTTGAAATGAGTTGCCAAAAAACAACAACAAAAAACTATTTCTACAGTGTTTAACATCCTCATTGCTGCAGTGCCAACTGTCAGAATGCCACATCATCTGGTGAGATCAAACATTGGCTTTTGATGATGTTGCCTAGCAACTTAGGCTTTGTCCACGATCATCCTAAGGCCTGCTAAGGACACTGCTGTGAAAGTGTAGCAGAAAACAACTTTTAGGTTAAATATGGGGACCACTCATCCACATGGGGATTCCTTCTTTTGTAAAATCTTGCTTTTGACGTATGACATCCTTTGACATCATTTGCCTTTGGTAGCATTGCCTAGCGACAGGGACTCCACTTACAGCCCGCCAAAGGCCTGGCTAAGGATCCCATAAATACCAGAAAAGCAGGCGTCACTCTTTACCCAGATGGATTCCCAGCAATAAACCTAAGAAGTCTGAATATTAGATGAACAGCTTTCAAGAAGAGCAAAAGACAGACACACAGACAATTAAAAAAAAAAAAAAAAAAGTTATTTTTAGTGAGATTACCTCAGACATTTTTTGGGACTTGATAATCCAGCACAAAGTAGTAGTTAAACAGAGACAGTGTTTAATCAATGGGCTTGTAACTTGTAATTATACCTGAACTTTAATAATCGGTGCCAGTGCCACTGAAATGAAACTTAACAAATTTGATACCAAAAGTAATAAATCGATCAAATAAATAGCTCAAAATGTTCGTCATGTCTTCTTGTTGATACAGTAATTTTGAGTTCTTTTGTTCAGAAATAAAATGAATAGATGGATGTTGATGACCTTGACAGTTTGGGCGAAAACTTTCGCCTTCTTCAGAAGCGTCTCACTGACAGCTTGTGACGTGTCAGCCGGCAGATTTTATGTCTGAACAAAAGAACTCAAAATTAGTCGATCAACTAAATATATTTCAACATAAAGTATTTTATTTTTTGTTAAAAAAAAAAAAAAAAAAAAAAAAAACAGCATTGTGCAGACACACATACATTGTATTTTAAGAGATGGAATGATGGATGACAGCCTACAGATGTTACAAGCAGCATCCAGCTCACATTGTTAACTAGTGCTACATTAGCCTAAACAAGCTTACATTAGCCGTCGTAAACATTGTTTGTGGAGTGTTGCTGCAGAAGATGCAGCTGTTTACAAACAGCAACAGGAACACTTCAGGTTTTGAACATTTTGACGACATGTTGTTAATATAAAGTAACAACAGAGAAGTTTGAACTTGCACAGATGTGGATGTCCGTGTTTGAGCTGCTTCCATCAGTTTGAGCTGTTTTGTTTAAAATGCTCGGTGAGACGGTTTGACTCAAACAGGATCCACGCGACTGTGGTTCTTTTATGTCTGCTGCTGCTCTTGTCGCTGCCACCAAACATTTTTATTGTCCAGTATTTATTGTACCAACTGAATCTGTGGTACCTGCAGCACAGTCGAGAAACAAGTACCATCACATGCTCAGAATATGGCCTTTTGATTCTCATGACATTGTTGCTTTTAACACGTAACTCAGAGTCTTTTGGTCAGAAAAGAGCAGGTCAACTGAACTGAAAAATGAGCATTTTATATTCCATATAAAGTATTGCCCAAACCAGACACTTATTTATTGTGTATTTAGTTTTATTTATTGACAAAATTTTCGTCATCAGGTCAAACCCATGTAGCAATAATGTATAATTACACTCTGTCTTGTTATTCCCTACTGTACATCCCCAGTTTTTTTGAGTCTACTCAGTCTTATCCTCTGCTCAGGACAACTCGAGGCTACACTGTTTATCATATCACAGATGAATTTACAGCTGGAATTAATCTGGACCTGACATGTCTTTGTTAGCAGGGTTAGAATCTACCACAAAACAACAGAAGGCTACATTTCCATTGAAAAAAACATGTCCTGCAGTCAAGATTACAGTTTTGCTCTGAAAATGTACCCAGTGGTGCTTGTACCTGTCAAGACAAGTTTGTAGGAGTCAGTTAAATTTCATCTCTTCGTCTTTAAGATTGCTTTTGTAAAATGTTTAATTTTTGGTGAGACAGGCCCTAGCTGGCCCCCTGTGCAGACAAAACATATGCAATATCAGTGCGTTAGTGTGTTAAGAGCTGTGTCTTTATACATGACTTCATTCAAGCCTTAAATTTTGTGCCATATGTTTTTATTTTTCTGTTTGCAGCCATGGAATACAGGGTGTTCATTTTAATGCTTCCCTGTGTAGCAGCGTGTAATTTAAGCCATAATTTGCAAGAAGCTGTGACTTGCCAGACGCCGATCACACCCTTTGTTTTTCCTCCCTTCTGGCTCAATGACATACTGCACAAAATACATGTTTTACCTTATAATTTTGTGGAAAATACAAAACCCAGAACAATGAGTTGCTTCTTCGTTGAAAGGGATTCAACATACTAAACCTTCATCTCAGATGCCCAGACGTTGCTGTGTAGGACGCAGCTAGCCACAGATCTTCAACCCTTTTCTGTAGAAATGTTCTTTTAGCAACATCTGTGGCTTGGGGAGTCATTGTGAAATTGTGAACAGAGCACAGTCTGAAATGATATCTAATGCACTTGTGCCACAAAACTGTGAATGTGATAACTGAAGTGCACTTGCTGACGTGATGATGATTGACTGGTTACCTTGAAGTGTCAACAAATACAGACTCCCAACAGCAGCACTGAGTGTGTGTGTTTCATTTTTTGTTCTTTTCTCATTACAGACACATATCAAACAAGAAAAGCACTCAGAGAGCGCAGTACTCTGCCAAGGCTGCTCAGTTATATCATTTCCGATGGATGAAATGACCTTGCGCTGAGCACAGGCATGTGTCATACATGTGTATGTTATCTACGGATACCGAATCGCGTGACCTAAATATGTAGCGGGCAATTTAGTCAATTGTTCCTCGTATGATTTCCAACGGATAAATCTCGATAAGTTCATTCACTGTTGTCAAATTTGCGTCAATTACAAATATCATCCTCAGAAAATCTTCAGAAGCAACTGCTCCGATTAGCACATGACCTTATTGTCAGATGGTAGAAAACACGTGAATTAAAGATAAAGTTCAGTATAAAGGCCCAAACTTGACTGTGAGATCGATTTTCTGGCAGGATGTCCATCATTTTAGATGAAAGACAACTGCAGAAGCAAAATCTAATCACTTGGTTCTTCTGTCATTTCTGACCTTCCCTGATAATTTCATCCAAATCTGTTTGTTTTTGAGTAATGTTGCGAACAGACAGACAGACAGACAGACAAAAGTACGCCACTCGTCACATAATTCCGCCATGATCCTTGGGAGAGTAATGTCATACTTTGACCCCATTTACACCAGACAAACACAGGCAAGTTAATCAACACAAGTAAAACGTTAATATAATTAATGAATGGGGATCAAGAGGAACTAACAATTCCAATCGGATGTCTGTGTTTACTTTCAATTAGACTTTTCAACAATTGTTTCAAATTATTCAACTAAATATGTTTTTTAGGAAGCTTCACAGAGATGTGTCCTTTTCATGCCCTGTTATGTCTGGCCCTTGTTACCCTGAATCTTTGCAATGAAGCTGGAGAATGCAAAGTTAGCATGACCCATGGAGACACAGCAGCGAAACAATGGGAAATAAACCAAGTAGAAGAATAAATGCAGTGTGCAGAACATGCTGCAGTCAGATAAGAAAGACTATGTGCAGATATCAATCTGGTGTTAAAGCAAGTTGCACTGCACTTCCACATTCTGAAGAAAGAAACAGCAGCTTGGCAGCCAGAAAGGAAAGGCCAGATAGCTCCACCTCTTCCTACTAACACATATACACAACACCAAAGACAGAGAGCAACACCGCAACAACTCATTTGCATAGTGAGAACAGAGTTTAATAGCAGATGGAGTGGTGTCTATTCCAAATGATTGTAGGGGGAGCTTTGTTTAAAGGTATGCTGGAAAAGATTACCTGGTCTTTCTCCTCAACACACTAATCCTCAGTGCTGTCGAGGCAGATGGCCACCCTCCTAGCCTAGTTCTGTTGGAGGTTTCTTCCTGTTAAATGGGAGTTTTTTTTTTGCTCCCACTAGGGTTGCCACCTTTCAGAAATGAAAATAAAGGACGCTCACCACGGCTCCTTGGGGCCACAGTTCAGTAAAATCGGAAAGATATTCACAGATTCAGAATTCCACCATCAATAACTCATTATAAACGATGCCTCTTTTCCATCGTTGTAAGGTAGACAATGTGCTCCAAGCCCAGTTTTATCAAAAGTAGCTGTCTTTCAAGCTGCAGGAATAACATTGGTGTCAACAGGAGCCAGTTGAAGGCTGCAGTGATTTTGGTGACACTACAGTGTATCAGAGAGAAGCTATTGAATATTTATGTCTCTCTTTCCTGTTGCAGCAGTTTTGCAATTTGCAGACGGTCCCTGTTCACTCCACAGACACCAATGTTATTTGTGCAGCTTGAAAGACAGCTACTGATGATAAAACTGGGCTTGTAGCACATTGTCTACCTTACAACGATGGAAGAGAGGCATCGTTTATGTTTTGACCAGTGTTGCCAACTCCTCAGTAAGGAAAGTAGCTATTGGCTGTCCTAAAAGTTGCTAGAAGTCGCTAAATGATGTCATCGCCTCATTTGCATAATTTCCCGTTTGCATGTAATTGTAGAAGAGACAAAAAGTGAGTATAAAACACCCAAAATCTGTTTCTGAACTAGAGGCTAAATGCAGTGATATATTTTAGTGTGGCAGTGAAGAAACATTTCCATTTACATCCCGCTCTGTAAACCAGGACGGGATCTGCAGCAACTTTGCGTGATTCATCTGCCGTCTGGACATGGAGTGATGTGGGTCTCCTCTAACCAGACAGTGGGGTGCTGTGGGGTCACTAGACTGACCGCCTGTGCTTTGGGAAGGGGAGGAGCTCACAGCGCCACCTGCTGCTTGTTAAGGACAGGAACTGCAAAACGATCTGAGCTTTCATGTCAGACGGGCAGATCCAGATTAATTTTAGGGGGGCGGGGGGGACACGGGGGGTACAACAGATATTTTGGGGTATTTGTAATAAAAAATGAAAGCTGCTACCGACCTCTCGCTTTTACAAAGTATTATTCATGGGTTTTTTTTGGCGCTTTAACCCAATAGGAAAGCTGTAAATGACCTTTTTTTGGACTGTTAACATTCAAATTATGATGGACTTGTTTCCTTGTTTATGTGAATTACAGCATCATTAGCTGCAACATCTGCCTGTTCTGTAAAACTGGTAGCTCAACGACAGCATCCTGAGGGCAATTAAGTGACAAATATTGTGCAAGAACAGTACTATTACAACCCTGTCAATTTCCACTTCTGAGAATGTTTGCTGCCAATTATCACACATAAAACAAGAAATAGTATTCTGTACTTTTAGCAACCAGTTCTCAGCTGTAAACCATAAACATCACAGGGTTCTGTATGCTAATCTGTCTAAATCAAAATGAGTACTACTCAATACACAGTGAATAAATATTATCTGAAAGTCGGGTTATTGTTGTTTATCAGCACAATACAAAAAGATTCATGTTAGACATATTCCAGTTAAGACTCTAGAATATCATGATTTATGTAAATTTACCTCAATAATATGAATGTTCAGGTTAAGATTGTGCAGTGATATTTATTATGTAAGTTTAGCTGATTAAAGTTTATGACTCTGCACTACAACATTATTTATTATTTAAATTTACATCATTATAATATTTAGGGTCAGACCCTACAGTATTGAGATTAAGAAATCAAATATTCTATAAAATGTAAATACACTGAACTCATTTGGATATATTTAAGTGAGACTCTACAATATTATTTGACACAAATCTATCTAAATCAAAATTTTAATAATTTTCACACCAAACATTTACTGGACTGATTTAAATATTAAAATCACTCCTTTCTAATCCTCTGCTGTACGTTCAAACCTGAGGCCTTAAATAGAAACACACAAGTATCTGATTGAAGGAACTTCTGCAGAGTCCTGGTTCCAGAACATGATGATAGAATTATAGACAAACTTTAACAAAAGCTGCCTGAGAGTTTACAGATTTTTATGTTGGATTTCTTCAGTAATTTAATGAGAGTTGTCAGCAAAAATCAAGTGTTCATTTGATGAACTTCATTTCCTAAAACATATAGAATTGGAGCTTATATCTTTAGCAGCTGTAAAGTTTCTGCTCCTTCAAAGTTCACAACACAATGAATGAATTCCTAAAACACTCTCAATGCTGGAGAGCGTTTGTGATGCTGAAGCAGTGATCAGTTTTTCTGTTTCTTCTCTGGAGATGCACAATGAGGGACGTCTGCAGCGACTGAGAAAGAGTCTCACCACATCCTGACATGAGGAAAAAGACTTTATTGAAGACTACAATGAGAAAAACTATCAGACAGCAGATGGCTGCATTCAAGGTGAGCTCTGAACATTTGATCTGGAACAGGAATTCAATAACGGCAGCATGAGCTTCATTTCAGTCTGTAGCTGCTGAATTCATGGATGAACCATCTGGCACTAGAGAAGAAGACCATCAAACATCCATGTCAGCTGATGGAGGTCCAAGAGTCTCACGGAACAACCAACCTACAGAGTGAAGACCTCAAATCTGATTGGACGGCCTCCTGTTCAGCCACATGTGAACAAATGCCTCTAAGCTGATTTGTTTTCTAAAATAAATCTAGTTTGAGTCCTAATCTATACCTGTGTGTTTGCTTCTTTACATCGCTGTTAACAGTTTAGGCTGTTAGATTGTTCCAGATAAGACAAGTACAAGATTCTTCAGAGCTGTTCTACCACGAGCCTGACAGGAAGAACTCCAACAGCTACTGAATGTTCCTGTGGTTCCCTCAAGGCTACAGGAGGAGTCCTACGAGGACGAGCCGGTCCACCTGATGGTGGCCAGTCGCTGCGGTTCAAAGCCAACACCGACTACGTGGACTTCTACTGGACCACATGGAGGCCTTCAAACCGGACCAACAAGTTCAGCGACTCCCCGACTCGTGGGTCTGAGGACGCCGCCGAGCCTCGGCCCAGCTGGCCTCCTGTCTGTGGGTGTTTGAGTGCTGAGAGGTTTGTGGATGCATGTGAACGTGTCTGTGTTGAAACAGCAGCTTTTGACTCACTAACGCTGCTAAAAACCAAGAACTCCTTTATTTGTGACTTCCACTAAAAAAATTGATGAAAATAAGTTTGCCAGGGTTCTGACTGATAACAGGTTATTAAATAATGAAAATAACCATTTAAATATTCCTTTAAACAATCCTTTTAGGTCTACATTTCCTTTACACTGTCTTCTTGGTATATGTACAAGTATTTTGGGTGGAATATACCATTAAGCCCGATGTTCAAGGGTTCTTCTGGGAATATACAATTAAACCAACCTTTTAGGTAAATGTTCCAGGATGTTGGGTAGAATATACCATCAGATCAACCTTTTAGGTCTACCTTGGAAGATTTTAGAGTAGAATATTACTCCAAACCATCCTTTAGGTCTGCATTTAAGGTGGAATACTCCTTTACACCAAGATTTTTTGGTCAATATTGAAGTATTTTAGGTGGAATATTCCTTTGAACGAACTTTTTAAGTTTATGTTCAAGGACGTTGGGTGGAATATACCATCAGACGTCCGTGTAGTTTCTCATTCATCCAGGTCATGGTTATCCAAAGTTGTTTAAATCAATCCAACTGGACTTTAAGAAGGTTCCTTGAAGACGTTTCACCTCTCATCCAAGAGGCTTCTTCAGTTCTGGTGGTGGTTGATGTTGCCTCGGCTTGAAGCCAGAACTGAAGAAGCCTCTTGGATGAGAGGTGAAACATCTTCAAGGAACCTTCTTAAAGTCCAGCTGGATTGATTTAAACAATTTTGGATACCATCAGACCAACCTCCAAGGTAGTGAATTTTAGGTGGAATATACCATTAAGCTCACCTTTTAGGTCTACATTGGAGGATTTTAGGTGGAATTTTCTTCCAAACCATCTTTTAGTCTACATTTAAGGATGTTTAGGATGATATATTCTTCCGAACCAACTTCTCAGGTCTACATTTCAGGTGGAATATTCCTCCATACTAACTTTTTTGGTCTACATTGAAGGATTTTTTTCTAAACCACCCTTTGGGGTCTATATTTGAGGTTTTAGGTGGAATATTCCTTTTAACCAGCCCCTCAGGTCTCTTTGAGGATTTTGGATGAAATACTCAGTTAAACCAACATTTTAGGTGCATGTCCAAGGATTTTTGGTGGAATGTTCCTTTAAGGTGGATGTTTGAGGACCTTGTATGTGGAATACTTCCTGAAACCAACCTTTTAGGTCAACATTCAAAGATTTAAGGTGAAATATTCCTTTAAATCAACCTAAATTTCATGTTTTGATCATTATCAACTGAGAAACCTCAATCCAGACTCCTCATAATGACATTTGAGATTTATGCTGCTGTTATTTGTTTAGTCCAGACTAAATGTAATTTTATTTCAGGACTCGGTTATTAAATGTCAAAACAATCCATGTGACTCTAAAAACTCAACAGCTTTACAAACTCCAAGATTAAACTCTCCACAAGGATCCAAAATAAGTTGGACTTCTACATGAGAGCTTTAATTATTCTTCATCTACTTCCTGAAAAGTTTGGTCAATAAAAAAGACAAAAACTAATATTATCAGCTGAACTAAAGACAGACTGTGATTTTTCTGCTCACATGTTGTGTTGTTGTAAACTTGCTCCTTCAAATAAATAGCCGCCTAACCCCCTGGAAACCAGCGTTTGTCCTGTTTTTGTGTTGCTCCTCGGTGACCCTAGACAGCCGGGTCATAATGTTTTTTGAGCAACACACCATACTATGACATTTTTACAATGATGGTTCTACTATGGAACCAGTTTGACATGTTCAGGTGTTCTTTGTGTGAAAACTCAGAGATTTCAGGTATCAGAAAGTGGTTATCAACTTTCTTTGTTAACTTTCTGCTTCAACTTTAAACTAAATTTCCTTCACTAACCCAGCCCTCTGGACTTCCAGGAAGCTGTGTTTCTATTGGCTGTCCAGGTGGCTGCTTGGTGTTATCAGGAACACCTGAGCAGCTCAGTGTCTTCCTGCTTTATTTAGCTGCTGACAAACATTTCCTCTGCTTCTCTTCACCAGTGAACCAGGTTTGGCTCCATTGCTTTAGTTTGTTCTTTAGGCGTTGGCTTGCAGCTTCCAGCAGTAAAATCGTCTTTAATGTGTTTCTTGGTGTGCTTCAGGGCTTTGTACTGCATAGTTGTCTTGGTAAATGTGGTTCTTTAGCCACAGTTAGCACCTGGTGCTAATGTGTGCAGTGATTAGTGGATTTGGTGCAGGTGAGTTGTGTCTTTATCTTGGCTGTAGTGAGTCTTTAGAGGTTTTTGGTCAGACACATTCTGTATTCTTGTTTGTGAACCAACGTTGGTTGTCCAGAAGGTAAGAGTTCCTGTCCTGATTCTCTGTTCTCAGAGGTTCTCTGGTAGGCTGCAGGAGACTTTAGCGTTTGGGTTGTTCAAGTTTGGTTTTTGTATAGTTTCATTTGGACGACTATCTTGAGGCCCTTCCATGTGGTTTAGTGAGGTTTTCTGTAACAGTTCTACATAGCAACCTGCAGCAGAAGAGACTGAGAGTTTTTAGGAAGTTCTGGAGACCAGACTTTAGAGCAGCAGAAACATTTATCAGCAGTTTGAGCAGGAGAAGGTGAGCTTCAGAGTAGAAATGAGATGGAAACCTTCTTGACCCGTGTGGTGAGGTCCTGTACCAAGAGTTTGAGCAGGTTGTAAAGAGTCTGTAGTTCTTTGGTCTGAAAGCACAAGAATCGACTCATTAAAGGAGAAAACAGGAGATATTGTTGGTTCTTCTGTCACTCTGCAGTTTCCAGTTTCCTTAGACTGAATATCAAGTTTATATTTTAAATGATTTGCCATGTGAGCCCAAGAACACTTCAATAAACTCCCTTCATCCCCTGGACACATCATATTTTACGATGTTACATCTTTTTTTAAAATATGTTTTTGAGTTTTAATCATAGTTTTAGCATAGTTTTTTCTCTTTGCTTGTTTAATTTTGTCATTTGTGTGAAAGGTGCTAAACAAATAAAGCTGAATTGATAAACTGAATAATTGAGTAACTCATGATTGTGACCACAGAAGTATTTTCAGTGTGATTTCAGGGTTTGTTTCATTTCTGAGGTTGAGGTTAAAATCTTGAGAGAAAAAAAACAAATAAACTACATTTTAAAAAAGCAATTAAATCAGAGGAAAAAACCTTTAATACAATAAAACTTTTAAAAAGAAAATTAAACATTAAATACAATTAAATTATATTAAACAAAATATTTAATTAGACAATTAAACAGAAGACACAGAACATGTAGTTATGAAATTAAACAAAAAAAATTTAAACAAAAGTATGAAACGGTAAAGATGAAATATTATAGATAATTAAACATTAAAAAAATACAATTAAACAAGAACATTAAACATTTAAGAAAAATACAACACATTTAATCAGATTATTAAACCTTTAAAAAATCTAAACATTTAATTAAAAAATTAAATGTTTAATTAGAAAATAAAATCTTAAAGACAATAAAACTTTAAATAGGAATTAAACAGGAAATACAGTGAAGCATTTAAAAAGAAAATTAAACATTAAAAGGTGGTAAAACATTTAAAAAGAAAAACCTTAACCAAGATTTAATCGAAAACTTAACCATTGGAAAAGAAAAGGATTTTTTTTCAAACAGGCTGATAAAACATTTGAAAGAACAACAAACATTAAAAAGACAAAACATTTCTAAATCAAATCAGACATTAGAAAAGAATAAAAGGTGAGAAAAGAGCAAAACTAAACATTTAAGAAGACTCAAACTAAAGACAAAACATTTGAAAAGAGTCTGTGTACGGATCTGGTAATTGGATTTTCCGTTGTGAAACGGGTATTAAAAAACAAAAAACGAGTGGTTATTTGATTTTCGTTTTAAAATACAAAAATTAAAATTGAAATACAAGGCGTTTTTCCTTTTCATGATCAAAAAGGGATATACGATTTTTTTTTTTAAAAAATGCTTTGATTTTCCTTTCATATTTAGAATAACAAGAAAGTAAAATCAGTAAGAGACAGAAACAAAAAAAAAGGTCAGTTTTTTCATTTTCTGAGACCGGAAGTGGTCATCAGCAAGTGTGGAGCCAAACAGAGTACGGTGCATAGACTGTACATACATTTTTTTTCGTGAGTTTTCATGGTCAAAATGAGAGATCAGGTGACCGATCTTAAAATAAATCAATATTGAATTTTTTTTATAGAGCGTTAAAGTTTTGCGAAGCCAGGGGGCGGGACGACTTGATTGACAGTCCTGTCTGGAATGATTGACAGGTCCTATGGAGGAGGCAGCAGAGACTCTGCTCTCCTCGTTTGGATTAATTCTGATATAATAACTGTTGGTTTATTTATCGGTGGAGCAGCAGAACATTTTCCACAGACAGTTTTCCTGCCCGTTGGCTTGTTTTAACCAGTTTTCTACCTTCGGCTGATTCTACCAGCAGACACTGAAAGGACTCTAATAGTTCGTAAGTAAATGTTTATTTTCGTATCGGTGCCGCTTTTAATGCACTTTATATGCAGCTTTAGTGTCAGATATAATGTGTGCCATGCACTCCAGACGTTGGTGGAGTTTGTTTCAGTGTGTGTTGACCAGAGAAGAAAGTTAGCATAGTAAATATTAGCTTTAATGTTAGCGATGCTAACCGAGCTAGCTGCTCAGTCGTAGCCTGATTAAAGCTAACGTAGCATCAAGCTAACGTGTTGAGTTTAATGTAAACAGCTGAAGTGTGTTGTGTTCATGTAATGTGGTTAAGTTCATAAAACTGTGACTGGTTGACATTAATGTAACGTTCAGGAAACTTAAATGTGATTAAAACAGTAACGTTAATGTTCTAGTTGTCAGTAATCAGCTTTAATTTGACACTAAAACAGACTGAGAATTTTAAATGACACCAGTTTCATTAATTTGTTGAAAATTGTCTCATTTGTTGTTGTGATGTTGCTGCTGATTCAATAAAAGCAGATGATCCGTTAAAGATACGTTTAGTTCTAGTATCAGAAGTACAAGAAGGAAAATGGAAGTTTAGTTCTGCTACATCAAAGATTTCAGGATTAAAATAACTAAATGAGTCTTTATGCCTCAAACTTTATTTTTACAATAAAGAAATAATGAAATAATTACAGATAATAAAAATATAAATAGCAGAGAAAACCTGAGAGAATAATTTCCTGAAAAGTCTGTGAAGGAAAAGCAGCTTTTTATCCTGAAAGATCAGAATCAGCTCCAACATCTGCATCTGACAGCATCAAGTCAACCAGAAAGAAAAGAAAAAAGAAAATTACTTCTTTCTGATCACATCTGTTCCGCTGCTCACAGTCTGCTGCTGCTCACATTCTTCACATTTATAGTCCTCTTTTAAAAGTTCAGCAGACAGGTGCTCTGCTTTGGAGTGTGACGATGTCGTCGGTGATGTGCTTTAGGGCAGCCGGGTCGGACTTGATGTTTGAAATACTGACCGACAGCTCAGATTTAACTGTCTGTAGTTCCGTTTTGATGGGTGTTAAACTTTCACTTCAAGCCACCAGGAGCTGGGTCTTTAAAATAACTGCCGTCTCGTTACAGAGTGAAAGTAGCAGTTCCTCCTTAAGGTCAGAGATTGCAGCATCTGAGGGCCTCTTGAAAAGAAGATGTAGTTGATGAAGGCGTTCTGGAGCAGGACCAGAAAGACCACGACCAAGCAGCCTTGAGATCTTAGGCAGCGTCTCCCTCAGGTGGGTGTCAATGGTGTTCACGGTCAGGTCTGTGGTAATCCCATCAAAAAACAAAACAAAACAAAAAATCTAGATTATAAATCAACATGTAACCAAAGCACTCTGTGTATAACACCATAGTATAGGATGTAGTTCAGAAAATGTCAAAGTATAGTATACTTTTCAAGAATAACATAGTATGGCCTAAAATTGTCATGTATGATATGTGGTTCAAAAAATGTCATAGTGTAGTATATTCTCAAGATAGTATGTTATTCAAGAAAACATCAGAGTATAATATGTCGTCTAAAAAATGCCATACAATAGTATTTCATTGCACAAGTAAAAGTAAAGTAATTTTTAAAACTGTTCAAATTCTTATATGTTGCTAAAAAACAACAAAAAAACTAAAACAAAAAAAAGTCATAGTCACATGTCAATTTAAAAAGCCTGTAGTATAGAGTGTCACCCAACAAGCGTCAGAGTATAGCATGTTGATCTGAAAATGTCATAGTATAGCATGTCGCTCTAAAAACGTCATAGTATGGCCTTTGGTCTTAAAACATCATAGTATAGCACGTCGCTCTAAAAACATCATAGTATAGCATGTCGCTCTAAAAACGTCATAAGATAGCGTGTCGCTCTAAAATTGTCATAGTACAGCCTTTGGTCCAAAAACCGTCATAGCATAGTATGTCGTCCAAAAAACGTCATGGTATAGCATGTCGCTCTAAAAACATTATAGTATAGCATGTCGCTCTAAAAACGTCATAATATAGCATGTCGCTGTAAAAACATCATAGTATAGCATGTCACCCAAAAAAACGTCATAGTATAGCATGTGGCTCAAAAAACATCATAGTATAGCATGTCGCTCTAAAAATGTCATAGTATACCATGTCACTCTAAAAACGTCATAGTATAGCATGTTGCTCTAAAAACATCATAGTATAGCATGTCACCCAAAAAAAGTCATAGTATAGCATGTTGCTCTAAAAACGTCATTGTATAGCATGTAGTTCTAATCTACTATGTCGAAAAAAAATGCGATTTTTCAACATGTAAAAACATGCCATATGATGAAATAATGTAAACGGAGGCCGTGAAAAGCACTCCAGAAAGGTTTTCTTTGAAAAAAAATCATTATGAATTTTGGCGCAAAAAAAACGCCATAGTATACTATGTGGAAAAATGTCATTTTTCAACATGTTGTAAAAACGTGCCATATGATGAAATAATGTAAAGGAGGCCATGAAAAGCACTATGGTAAAAGTCGTCTTTGAAAAAAAAATCATCATGAATTTTGGCGCAAAAAATCGCCATAGTATACGATGTGGCTGTAAAAACATAGTATAGCATGTCGCTCTACAAACGTCATATTATAGCATGTCGCCCTAAAACGTCATAGTATAGCATGTCGCTCTAAAAACGTCATAGTATACCATGTGGCTCTAAAAACGTCATAGTGGGTTAGTGTTAGTTAATTAGAAAGCAAACCTTTCTGGAGTGTTTGTGATGGCCTCTACATTATTTCATCATATGGCACGTTTTTACATGTTGAAAAATGACATTTTTCGACATACTATATGATGGCGTTTTTAGCGCCAAAATTCATGATGATTTCTTTTTCAGAGAAAACTTTTCTGGAGTGTTTTTCACGGCCTCCTTTACATTATTTCACCATATGGCACGTTTTTACAACATGTTGAAAAATCGCTTCTTTTTTCGACATAGTATGGCGTTTTTTCTTTTGTGCCAAAATTCATGATAATTTTTTTTTCAAAGCAAACCTTTCTGGAGTGTTTTTCACGGCCTCCTTTACATTATTTCATCATATGGCACGTTTTTACAACATGTTTGAAAAATGGCATTTTTTTTCGACATAGTATAGTATGGCGTTTTTTTTGCGCCAAAATTCATGATGATTTTTTTTTCAAAGAAAACCTTTCTGGAGTGTTTTTCACGGCCTCCTTTACATTATTTCATCATATGGCACGTTTTTACAACATGTTTGAAAAATCGCATTTTTTTTCGACATAGTATAGTAAGGCGTTTTTTTTGCGCCAAAATTCATGATGATTTTTTTTTCAAAGCAAACCTTTCTGGAGTGTTTTTCACGGCCTCCTTTACATTATTTCATCATATGGCACGTTTTCACAACATGTTGAAAAATGACATTTTTCGACATAGTATACTATGGCATTTTTTTTGCGCCAAAATTCATGATGATTTTTTTTCAAAGAAAACCTTTCTGTAGTGTTTTTCACGGCCTCCATTACATTATTTCATCATATGGCACGTTTTTAGAACATGTTAAAAAAAAATCGCTTGTTTTTTCGACATAGTATAGTAAGGCGTTTTTTTTGCGCCAAAATTCATGATGATTTTTTTTTCAAAGAAAACCTTTCTGGAGTGTTTTTCACGGCCTCCTTTACATTATTTCATCATATGGCACGTTTTCACAACATGTTTGAAAAATGGCATTTTCTTTCGACATAGTATAGTAAGGCGTTTTTTTTGCGCCAAAATTCATGATGATTTTTTTTCAAAGAAAACCTTTCTGGAGTGTTTTTCACGGCCTCCATTACATTATTTCATCATATGGCACGTTTTTACAACATGTTGAAAAATCGCATTTTTTTTCGACATAGTATAGTATGGCGTTTTTTTTGCGCCAAAATTCATGATGAGTTTTTTTTCAAAGCAAACCTTTCTGGAGTGTTTTTCACAGCCTCCTTTACATTATTTCATCATATGGCACGTTTTCACAACATGTTGAAAAATGACATTTTTCGACATAGTATACTATGGCATTTTTTTTGCGCCAAAATTCATGATGATTTTTTTTCAAA